>NW_020455606.1:397812-415968 GCF_003342845.1 Nothoprocta perdicaria
CAGTAAATGAGGAACTCTATAAAATGATTTCAAAGGGTCCTGGAGCATCTCAGAATACAAATCATTACATAGAACAATACATTTTTCCAGAGAGATCACTAAATTCTGACCTTTATGGGCTAAATTTTCTGACTTTTAACTTTGAGGACTGCGCTCTTCCTCCACCTAACCTCCGCAAATAAATAATAGAAAAGGTTTGAGGCATGGGTTCACCTTATCAAAACTTTTTTTCTATTACAGGAGCTCTTTCAGTCAACAAATTACTCTCTTCAAAGGAAACGAGGGAAACCTGTCTGAGTCAGAGTGGAGTCAAGCCTGGGCATGAGAAGAGGGTGTATTGTTTTATGGATAAACTCTGAAATATAAATGTAGTATTTGCTTTCCAGGGCTGAGAAATTGACCACAGAAATCTTGTGCACATTTTATGTTTATAGCCTGGTTTACATGCAAGAGAAATGATGTAGCTGAAGATGAGACTTCAAGTTTGTAGCTGTGTGTTTAAAAACTAATACCCATTTAAAATGAGTTCTGTTTAATAGAGATAACCTCATATATATCTCCTATAAACATAAATTTGTATCATACACTAAAAATTATGTGTTAGTTTTATTAAGACAGTGAAAATATGTGGATAATAATATGTTGTTCCTATTATACACAGGATAAAATTCGAGAAACAATTTTAAGCAAATAGAAGAGTCTACAGACAAATGTTTCAGGGTATCCAAGAAGAGATGTGGCATATTCTTTTAAACTAAGCATCAAAATGTCACTGCAAAAGTCAGTGTGCTTCTCTGTCAAGGACTGAGCATCACAGTTGGAAAGTTTACCAATACCATTTCTTACATTCTAGCTGGATATGTATTTCATGTAAATATAGTTTCCTGCTTACCTGCCATTAAAAATTGGCTTTCAGATATGTTATATGGGTTCCCTATGTGCAAGCTGACAGTTCTTTACAATTTTATTTGTACTCATGTACTGAGCAAGGCTTCCATATCAAAAAAAAAATTGTTGACAGGCTGTCATAAATTTCCTAAGTTCTTTTTCTTTTTCCACTCAGATCTCTGCTGCTACCTTGTGGTCATTTAGTAGGATGTGTTTCTTATGTTATATTCTTATCACAAAACTGTCCTGGAATTTTATAACATTAAAAAGAGGAAATACTTTGACTTTTCATTTGACATAGACAAATTTGTACTGAGTCACACTAGCAGAGTCTGTGAAGATTTTACTCTAAAAAAAAAATATTGTTCCTATTTCAAATCAAATTAATTACATTTATTTCTTTTAAAAAATTCACCTCAAAATCTAACTCTTGACCCTCTCCATGAAAACTGAAATGCAAAATTCTTTTTAGGACAATTAGCAGTTTAGGTAGATTTTTTATTATTAAAATGAATACTCTTGAAGTTTTTTTTTTCATCTGTCTCTGCATTTTTTTTGGAAGTTGTGTAAAGGGAAGATATCCCATTCAGGCCAAAAAGGCATTGTGTCAGTGCGGGTATATTGCCTTAGATGCGTCTTCTGACTCCTTGGCAACATAGGGGCAACCTTAATCTATACAGTCTTCTCAGTCCAGAGGGAAGAAAAAAATGTAAACTTTGTGCAAAATAAGTGTCCTCCTGTGAAACTCCCAAATAAAGATTTTGTAATATGGAGACTTTCATATCTATCAATCTATCCTTTTTCATCTGGGCCCAGATTTGCTAACTGTTTCTTTTTTTTTCTTTTTTTTTTTTCCCCAGGAACAGTATTATTAAGACACAGTATTACTATCAATCCTTTGAGGAACAAAATGAAAGCACCATACTATTATTTTTATTTTATGGTTTATATGTGTAATCTGCCRTAAGACTCAGGTAAAATCCGAAATGTTTGGCTGTGTGTCCTGGACAGAGTTAAAAGTTTATCTTTTTGCAGAGCATTATTCTTACCAACAAGAAACCTGTCAGTCTCGGATGCTGCTAGATGTCACACTTGGATGTCATGAGACATTTTTTTGGTGATGGATAGTGAATGAAGTGGCACTACTCCTGAGACCACCATTGAAGTTTTGTTTAAAAAGACACAACTTTACACCAGCAAGGAGTAAATCCTATGTTTGTTTAAATGAAAGCAAAGTTGAGCTGTGTGACTTTGGGGGCCTGAAGTTTTATCACTGTAACTTTGTTACCATATTTAAAAAACATACATGGAATGACAGCCCTCAAATCTTGAAAGACCATCTGGTAGGGTTCAAGTTACTGAGTCAAATTTGAAATACAAACACCTTCAGGCTGCAGTTATCACTGCCCGTAAAACGTGAATTCTTCWGATGTGAATTGGAAATGTGTGAAATCTTGTGAAATCTTCCAGTTGTATGTAACTACACATGCTTAAATGGTCTCCTTTCTTCACTCTTAGGAARAGAGTGAAGCAAAGAACCCAAAGGGAAATTTTAAAGTCTATCATTAAGAAAATGTGAAGATTAGGTAAATGTAATATCCCTTAATTTAATGGTTAATGATATGGCCATAAAATGTGTTACATAGTATCTGGAATAATTCTTAAAGCAATGTACATCTCGKGGTTGGTTATGTGCACATAGGGCTGAATGGTTGTATAGCACTATGATAATCCATGTCTAAAAGGATTCTGACAGAGTATGTATGCATTTGCACTACTTGCAAGGTGGTTAGAAATTAAGACCTGACATTTATTAAGAAAGTAAGTTTACCATCAGCAGACTAAAGTTAGTCCAGAAAGATCCATCTGAAAAGTAGAAGAAGGATTCTACTGAAAAGTAGAAGTCCATAATTGCTGGAAACCAAATTGAACATGAGTCAGAAGTGTGCCTTTGTGGCAATTTACTTTATATACTGTGACATTTGACTATATACTGCGTTGAATTAGGAAAAGTATAGCCAGTAATGCAAGGACAGTAATTATTTCCTTCTACTCAGCACAAACAAGGTTGTACCTAGAATACTCTGCCCAGTGTTATCTCCTGTAAGAGATAATGATGAACTGGATGGAGGGAATACTCTTAAGGACCACTCAGATAATTGGCAAGCTGGAGTGCATGAAATGTCACAAGGATCTGAGGAAAGCTTGGAGAAGAGAAGTTTGGTGACAATCTAATTGCTTTGATAGAAAAAAGGAGGCAAGGATTGTCAGAAAGCAGGAGTCAGATCCAGTCAGGACCACAGAGGAAAAATTCTATCTGAACCAACTCACTAAAATCCATCCTGGGCGTATTTTACCTGGACAGTGTTTCCTTTCCAACTCAGGTGTGTTGTAGCTGGGAAATGCTTTATTTAGTTGAGCTAACTCAATAGCAGAAACTATGACTGTTCTGTTGTGAGCTTTAGTTTTGTACTTCTAACAGTGTGGTCATTTTATTACTATTTGACCAATGAAAGTTCTTCTTGATAGCCTACATAAACATTCCTGAGACTTAACAGACATGTTTTTTTCTCTACTGTTACTGAGCCTACAGTTCTTCGGGTGTGAATTTGTGCTCTAAGTTTAACATATTAATATTTTTATGTACTGTGACTAATAAATATATTTGCTTCTATAAATACAACTTCTATTTGTGAGAAAGTAGTAAAGTTAGTACCCAAAGCCCTACAACTTGGTATTTAGCAGAAGAGAATGAACTGATGAGCCATCTGAATTAAAGATACATATATATATAGAAAGGTCTTTTCCCCTAAAGTGCTTTTCATTTCCTAGTTCTTTCCAATAATTTTTCAGGAAATACATGTTCATGAAATGAGCTGACTTATGTAGGAATGCACACACAAACCTTTAGCAGTATTTATTTTTATACCTTTTAATGGAAGACATATGTCAGTATTATCTATAYACGGACATATATACTTTCATACATATATATATATATAAAAATATATGTATGTATGTACAAAATTAGATGCTATGCATATATATGCAAGTGCATGTGTTAATATACATATTGTTTTAAATAGATGTTATGCATATATTTACATATGTAAACATATGCTTTTCATTAAATAGGTATAAGCAAAAATACAGTGCTAAAAATGCAGGAGAACTATATGGATGTTATTTGGATATAGATGAAGCAACAGAAATTTCTTAGAGTGTCTTGAAAAATTACTGGGTAGCAGATTAAAATTTTTGAAATTTCAGGCTTTCCTCCTTATTTTCTTATCCTGGGTGGGGCGGTGGAATTCCAATCTGACTCTTTAACCACTATTTTCTACCACTTCGTGTTCAAATAYTCAATCTCCCTCTATTCACTCTCCAACCAATCTCCAATTTTATCCCTTATCTCATATTTAGTTCAGACTTCATCTTTCACAAAGTCATCAAATTCATTCTAATCTCAAGAGACTTACTGATTTTATTGTTAAAATTCCAAATTGGTTGATCTACAGTGAGATTTAGGCCTTCCACCTTGTTTTCAGGCTACTGGATGACTGAAAAAAACTTCAGAGTTTTTGTGGAGTAACAAGATTTTGCTTAAGCATGGAAAAGCAGAAAATCTTCTGGGTGGGTCTAAGGGACATTAGCAAAAAGGAAAGCTTTTGCTTTTGCTGCAATTTCTTGCTCTTTTCTGTTAGATGTAGAGTAACCTCCACTGTTCCTTGGGGCACCTCTCTTCCTTGGTTTTCAACCATGCACCCTCAAGCTGTTTCATGGCCTACCCAAGGCTCCTCCTGCTTGGTTTACCTATTGCATATCTGCATTTGGACCAGGAGAATTCTCTGGATATTTCTCTGAGCAGAAACTCTCAAGGGCATCTACTATATGGTGACTCATTCTTAGGACTTCTGTTCTCTTTTTTTTTTTTCTAAACTGACCTTGCTACTTTATATATAATTACTTTTCAATAGTTGAACTACAATCAAGAACCCAGAATACTGTCATGTATTCCCAAGATAAACATGGCCCAGAGAGGGGCCAGATTTCCAGTCTGCTAAGTATTTTGTAAACATTAGGATTGAATGTGTTTAGTTAATTATTTGTTTTTTTTCTAGAAGCACCAACTGACAAAATTGGTGTTATTTAATGCTTGATCACTTTTCCAGAGGAACACTCATGCATAAATGTCATCTGTTACTGGTAATGCATGAAGTCACTTTTTCTACTACAGTTACATCAGGCAACTACATGTTGAAGGTAAATCCTAAAATGCTATATCACGAGATAACTACTTATTTTTCGGTCACTGTGTATCTTGCCTGCCTTCTGCAGCACCAAGACTGCAAGCTATATCTCAGACTAGAGCTCTTATCTTGATCTGTGGAAGGATGCAACTTATTTGCTTGTTCAAACGTTATTTCATGTTACTGCTAATGGGCACAGCTAGACTCTTCTCTTTTTCTTGAATGCATTGCTGTCCATCCTAACCACTGGAGTTCCAGGAGTATGCATGAGTAGATAGAGGCAGTAACGCTTTCCAAACAATCTCCKTGTCCATGTGGTACCCGGAAACCAAGCCAAAACATACAACGTAAACTTGCAAGACTGAAGTGCAAGGTTTCTCCTGACTTATTTAGGATACCTAATTAGTGTCAGGTCCATTCCTCACAGTTGATTTACAGGACATGATGAGTGCTTTGTAAATGTTAACAAAGCTTGAGACTAGCATCCAGCTACACACATGTGATTAATGCTTCATTCTGCTTTAAGTAGCTGTAGAACAGAGGTTCTGTACTGTCTGTGTTAACCACTGAACCATATATAGATTATTACAGCTATTCTAGCCTGTCTGTCTTTGTAATAAAGCAGATCACAGAATCACACAGCTGATAAAGTTTAGCAGCTGGTAGCACTACCTAAGATATTATATAGTTCCAGGTAACTCTGGGCAAGTGTTCACCAATTGAACATTCAATAATATTCACTCCTGCTATTCATTTCTCCTGTTCAGAATCTTTGATCTTACATTCCCTTTTGCAGATTTAGTCAGCAGGGAGATGCTGTTCTTTTCCTAACTTAATTCTTTGACCTCATCTAACTTCAGTGCAGGATCTGTTAGCAAGATCCTCTGTTATTCTAACTTTTCCCTTTCAGCAGATCTGCTTGTAACTTTACCCTCAACTTTTCATTTTCTTAAGTGCATTAAAAGCAAATGGAATGGTTTTCATTCTCCTTATGAAGCATGATGCTGCATGTTGCCAGTACAGTTCCTTAGGCTATCACCTTATTTAACTTTAAATTAATAAGCTGAAGAAGAGCCCTTTTCCTTTTCTCATTTGGGCAGACTAACATCTGCAGGATTAAATGAGTGCATATAGAAGGAACCTCTGCGCCTCCCAACATCAGAGATAATTACAACTGGCAAGCAGCGAACTTTTTTTTTTCTTTTTTTCTTTCCTTAAAATTATTTTTTTCTATTAACAATGATGTCTTTATTTTCAAACTTCCAAGAAGGACCATTATGCATTGTATTCAGCTGAAACTCTCATGCTGGGATGGAGCAAGATGCAATGTTTGAATATTTAATTGTAATTATTTTTCCACCCAGGCTTACTGGTTAGAGAAGAATGGGAGTCAAGGAGAAATTGTTGTGTTCTGCCAGGGTAATTCCATCTGCCAGAAAGAGAGGAGTGCATTACTGAATTTCGTCCTTTCACAAGAATCAATGATCTACTCCACATGAGATTGACTGGCATGCCTGAAACTGGAATGGAAATCCAGAAACAATGCATGAAATTCATGCAGTTCCTAAATGGAAGCTCAGATGTAGCCTTCTAGAAAAGATGAAGACTAGCAGGAGAAGAATTGAAGGTAATCTGACACCAGTAACAAAGTCTAGTCAAGTACAGTAAATTTGCACAATCTTCCTGACATCGCAAGTTACCATCTGAGTCAGAATTATATTTTGTTCGTGAAATTTTTACCAGCTCTGCAGTAATTTAAAAACTGAGCTGTGTGTCTTCTGGTAAAATAAAATGTCTGATCTTTAAAAAGTGGGTCATTCATCTGTGTGTCTTAACATTCTCCAAGAGTGTCTTTTATCTTGAGAACAGAAAACTATATCCATTTTTCTCATGCAGCAAAATTTGCTTCCTCTTAATATTTTGTGGGTTGTAAGGCTATGAATGGGCATTTTTTATTCTTTCTGGATCTGGGAATCACTCCTACACAAGGCCTCGAAGGGTAATGATGGCTATTCAGAAACTTCTTGCTGGTAAACTTGTGGCACTCATCAAAGAGATATAGTCTTCTAATCTTCCTCTAGCGTTGACTGAAAAATCTGTGGGAAGAAAACATCTGAGACCTGCATGTTTGGAGAATATGCACATAGTCCTACCTGGAGCAGATAATGAACTTGACAGTATGGAGTGGAGAAGGTTGGATAACGGGGATCAACAGTGARTATGTTAATATGGTATTGTTTCAATAGGTGCACTGAAGGAATGTGGCTGCCTTGGAGTTCTGGGCTACCCAGCACAAGAGAGATGTTGAACTTCTAGAAAAGGTCCACTGTAGAATGACAATGATGATGAAGGGACTGAGGTATCTATCATATGAGGATAGACTAAGTGAGCTAGGCCTGTTTAGCCTGGAGAAGATTGAGAGGAGATCTGATCTGAGGGGAGAATATAAGGAGGATGAGGCTAAACTCTTCTCAGAGGTGGCCAGTAATAAGACAAGGGGCAATGGGTACAAGTGGAAACACAGGAAGTTCCATCTCCATATGAGAAGAAACTTCTTTCCTGTGAGGGTGACAGAGCCCTGGCACAGGCTGCCCAGGGAGGCTGTGGAGTCTCCTTCTCTGGAAATCTTCCAAACCTGCCTGGATGGCACCCTGTGCTCTAGCAGTCCCTGCTGGAGCAGGGGTGGTGGACTAGATGATATCTAGAGGTCCCTTCCAACCTCAACCAGAATCACTGATTCTGTGATTTTGTAATYGTTGCCTATGCGCAGATGCCTGTCAGAGCCTGCAGATGGCCTAATACAGTAAAGGGAAGTGCCAAACTTTAATCCTGGGCATTAACTCCAAAATATAATGATGATGATTACTGGCAAGAACTGTTAATGACTTCACTTTCACCCATTATAGCAGCTTCTTAACTAATCAGAAGCTTCATACCAGGTTTTCTCATGTGCCCAAGAGCATTAGCTCTTCAAGARCAGCTATCAAAAACTTCAGGATGCATTCCTGTGAATGCAATTATGCAATATTTAATTTTGAAGCATTTGGAAAGTAATACTAAACCCAAACCAATATAACAATGATTAGAAGAACTAAAGGGAAAACTGTGAAAAACTTCTTGGTTGTATCCTGTCTTTTTCTGAAATAGATCTGTTTTTCTGTGCACTCTGGTATTATCTGCTATCCATAAGATAATGGATATCTGATTTGTTTGACCCTTAAAACAATACATAGCATTTCATGTCAATAGTAATGTTCATTCAAAACATATCTCTCTCAAAACATATGATTTTAAATAACCACCAAATCTTACCTAGTGCTTTAAATTAAATAGTTGCCTCAGAATGCAAGAAGACTAATGATTTAGTCATCTGTCTTTTCCATTTCTTTCTGTAAATGAATTTGTTTCTCTGGTTCTTTCCTATAGTGTTCCTGCCATGTCATATCAGCTTATTCGAAGCATACAACAATAATGGAGAGCAATTTTTAAAAAAGATCCCAGGAAATTTAACAAAAAGTATGGAGAGGAAATTTAATAAGAAAAAGTGTAGGGATATTTCTGATATTACTATTTCTGATAGTAACTCACGCTGTAAACTATTTGTTCTGTGAAATTAACAGCAGAAGTCACTTAAACATACGACAAACAAAGTTTGTGTTAAAAAAAAAAAAGAAAGAAAAAGTTAAGAGAATTATGTGTTTAGTTGACAGTGAGGCTCTCTCCTGACATTAAAACTCTACCTTTCTCTTGTAAAGCACTGCCTCCGAATTTTCAGAATTCCTCTGTTGGCAGGATTTGGCAAAACAGAGAAGATGAGATCAGACTGGTGGCTTGTGGCAGGAAAGATAATCTTTTGTTGTTGTTGTTCTGTTGTACTATTCAGTTGAACTCCCTTCAAACACAGAAAACCTCTTCAGGACAGATGGAAAAGACTTCAAGACAGAAACTATTATTTTTCATCTCTAAATTCTTATGATTTGTTTTTCATGTTTCTTCTCTCCGTGTCGGTTTTCCTTTAAGGTCTTACTGAGTTGGGCTGTCAGTTGCTATAAACTGAAACACTGCAATAAATGTCATTTGCTGATGTGTACTGTAAAAAGACCACTGAATTAAAGAATAGTCAGTGCTACTATCTGTGACTGCAATCAAATGTGTTTGGGAAAAAAAATTACCATCACTGAACCTTCAATTCTTTCTCAGTATGAGAATTGTGCTGTGTATGTGCCATAGAATCATAGAATCCTTAAGACTGGAAGGGACCTGTAGAGAACTAGTCCAACCTCCCTGCACACACAGAGTCACCCAGAGCATGTGACACAGGATTGCTCCAAGCAGATTTTAAAGATCTCCAGAGAASGAGAYTCCACAACCTCCCTGGGCAGCCTGTGCCAGGGCTCTGTCACCCTCACTGTTAAGAATTTTTTTCTTAAGTTCCTGTGGAACTTTTGGTGCTTCAGTTCATGGCCATTTCCTCTAATCCCATCAGTGGCCACCACTGAAAAGAGGCTGGTCCCCTCCTCCTCACTGCCTCCCTTGAGGTATTTATAGACACTGATCGGGTTCCCCCTCAGCCTTCTCTTCTCCAGGCTGAACAGACCCAGCTCCCTCAGCCTTTCCTCACATGGCAGATGTTCCAGGCCCCTGATCATCCTCGTAGCCCTGCGTTGGACTCTCTCCAGCAGCTCCACATCCCTCTTGTACTGGGAAGCCCAGAACTGGACTTCCAGATGTGGCCTCACCAGGACTGCATAGAGGGGGAAGATCACCTCTCTGGACCTGCTGGAGATGCTCTTCTTAATGCATCCCAGAATTCCATTGGCCTTCTTGGCCACCAGGGCACACTGATGCCTCATGGTCACCTGGTTGTCCACCATGACACCAACGTCCCTCTCTACAGAGATGCTCTCCAGCAGGTCAGTCACCAGCCTGTACTGGTGTCCAGGGTTATTTCTCCCCAAGTGCAGGACTCTGCACTTGCTCTTGTTGAACTTCATGAGGTTTCTAACCGCCCAGTCATCCAATCTGTCCAGGTCCCYCTGGATGGTAGCACAGCCCTCAGGGCTATCAGCTACTCCTCCCAGTTTGGTATCATCAACAAACTTGCTGAGGGAGCACTCCATCCCTTCATCCAGGTCATTAATGAATAAGTTGAGCAGGACCGGACCAAGGACTGACCCCTGGGGGACACCGCTAACTACAGGCCTCCAACTCAACTCTGTGACACTGATCACCACCCACTGAGCTCTGCCATCCAGCCAGTTCTCTATCCACCTCACTGTCCACTCATCTATCCCACATCTCCGGAGCTTGCCCGGGAGGATGTTGTGAGGGACGGTGTCAAAAGCCTTGCTGAAGTCCAGATAGATGACATCCACCACTCTCCCCTCTTCTATCCAGCTCACCATTCCATCATGGCAGGCTATTGGGTTAGTCAAGCATGATTTCCCCTTGCTGAATCCATGCTGACTATTCCTGAGCACCTTCTTGTCCTCCATGTGCTTGGAGACAACAGCCAGCACAAGCTGTTCCATCACTTTTCCAGGGATGGAGGTGAGACTGACTGGCTTGTAGCTGCCCRGCTCCTCCTTGTTTCCCTTTTTGAAGACCGAAGTGACACTGGGTTTTTTTGAGTCCTCAGGCACCTCTCTGGTTCTCCAGGACCTTTTGAAGATGATGGCGAGTGGCTTGGCTATAACATCCGCCAGCTCACCCAGCACTCTGGGGTACATCCCATCAGGACCTATGGATTTGTGGGTGTCGAGTTTCCTTAGGTGCTCTCTGACCCAATCTTCCTTTACCCAGGGCAAGCCTTCCTCTCTCCAGGCTTCTTCTCTTGTCCCTAGGGTGTGAGATTCCAGAGGGCTGTGGTTGGTAAACACTGAAGCAAAGAAGGCATTCAGCAAGTCTGCTTTTTTGTGTTTTTTGAAACCAGGGCACTGACCCTGTTCACCAGTGAACCTACGTTTTCCCTCATCTTCCTTTTGCCATTGATACCATTTGAAGTTTTTCATGTTACTCTTAACATCCCTTGCCAGATTTTGTTCCAAACATGCCTTAGCCTTCCTTGTCACATCCCTGCATTCCCTGACAACGTTCCTGTATTCCTCCCAAGGGGCCTGTCCTTTCTTCCACATTCTATATACTGCCTTCTTCTGCTGGAGTTTTGCCAGGAGCTCCCTGCTCATCCACACAGGTCTCCTGCCCCCTCTGCCTGACTTCTTATGCACAGGGATGTGCTGTTGCTGGGCATGGAGGAAATGCCACTTGAAAACTAACCAGCTCTCCTGGGCCCCTCTTCCTTCTAGAGCCCTAGCCCATGGGATCTTTCCAAGCAGGTCTCTGAAGAGGCTAAAGTTGGCCCTCCTGAAGTCCAGGGGGGCAAGGCTACTTACTGCCCTGCCTCCTCCTCGTTGGATCCTAAACTCCACCAGCTTATGATCATGAGCTGCAGCCATGCCCCCTACCTTCACATCTCCAACACGTCCCTCTCTATTTGTGAGTATGAGGTCCAGTAGCCCACCTCTCCTTGCTGGCTCCTCCACAACCTGCGTCAAAAAGTTGCAATCGATGCACTGCAGAATCTTCCAGGAATATTTGTGTCTTACTATGTTGTCTTTCCAGCTGATATCAAGGCAGTAGAAGTCTCCCATGAGAACCAGGGCCTGTGCCTATTAGGCAACTTCCAGCTGCCTGTAGAAGGCCTCATCAACTTCCTCATTCTGGTCAGGTGGCCTGTAGCAGACACCCACCACAGTGTCTCCCATGACAGCCTGCCCTTTAACCCTTACCCACAAGCTCTGAACTCATCATCCACTCCCAGATTAAGCTCCGAACTCATCATCCACTCCCAGATTAAGCTCCATGCATTCCAGTTGCTCTCTCACATAAAGACCAACTCCACCATCTCACCTTCCTAGCCTGTCCTTCCTAAAAAGCACATAGTCATCCATGACAGCACTCCAGTCATGTGAGCTGTGAGCTATCCTTTCTGTAATTCCAATGAGATCATGATGCTGGGACCACACGCAGATGTCCAGTTTGTCCTGTTTATCCCCATGCCTCATGCATTGCTGTACAAGCATTTTAGGGAATGCCTTTCCAGGAAACCTGCAGGTTTCCTGGGAGGGGTGAAAGAGGACCCTTTATAATTATATCCTATACTCACTTTCCCACTATGTATGTGTGTTAAGTGAGGATACACACTATGGAATGATTCTTAGGCTTAAATTTCCATTTTTCCCCTGATAATATTAAAATTCAGTCCTACTGAATTTAGCATCATAGATCTCTCCGTTTCCCTTTTGAGTTTTCTGCTTTCATTCTGCTCCTGAGTTTATTCAGATTGAGAGAGCAGGAAAACTTCAGGACAGGATTACTAATCTCCCCATGCACTTCCTTAATAAAAGTAACATTTGAGAAAGTTAGACATTTTCCAGACAAAATTTTTTAGAGATGGTGAGCTTGCTTACTTCCTCTATTACTCTTGATTACTTCACTGTAAATAGAGTGACATTATTGAAACAAAGACATTTCAGGTGAACTGCTCTTCTCAGAAAAAAAAAATCTTTGTGAATAGAGTCAATATGAGACTGATGCACTCCTTTACATCCTACTCACACTCTAAAATGGGATTCAAGTGGGATGTAGGCCCTGCACTGCTTCTCTCTGCACAATTAAATTCTCATACTTGAATGCTAAGTAGGTACATCCACTCAGGTTCCATTTTGCACTGCTAACAATGATTAAAACTAGGAGTTGAGACTATAAAAAGTGAGTTAAGATTAGTATAAATCATTTTTTGCTCTTCTAGTTTGCTTTCTCTGGTGTCTGCATATAGTGAAGTATTCATTTTGTGATCCTTCAGTTTAGCTTTATGGTTTATATTTCATTATATGAATCAATCATCCTTTCCATCTGCTTATGATCAAGGGAGATTGTCTCCTCCACTCTTGTCTCCCTAATGAGCACAAAGATAAAAGCCTGAGAAAAAATCACAGAATATTCAAGGTTGGAAGGGACCTCTAGAGATCATCTAGTCAAACCTTCCCGCTCAAGCAGGCACACCTACAGATTGTGGCACAGGGTGGCATCCAGGCGGGTTTTGAAGGCCTCCAGAGAAGGAGACTCCACAACCTCCCTGGGCAGCCTGTGCCAGGGCTCTGGCACCCTCACAGTAAGGAARTTCCTCCTCACCTGGAGATGGAACTTCCTGTGTTTCAGCTTATCCCCATTTCCCCTTGTCCTGTCGCTGGCCACCACTGAGAAGAGCTTGTCCCCTTCTTCCCTGCATTCTCCCTTCCTGAACTTATACATATTAATCATATCTCCTCTCAGCCTTTTCTTCTCCAGAGAAAACAGGCCCAGCTCACTCAGTCTCTCCTCATACGAGAGATGTCCCAGTCCTTTAATCATCTTGGTTGCTCTATGCTGGACCCTCTCTAGGAGYTCCATGTCCCTCTTACACTGGGGAGCCCAGAACTGCCCCCAATACTCCAGGTGAGGCCTCACCAGAGCTGAGTAGAGGGGCAGAATCACCTCCCTTGACCTCCTGGCAACATCCTCCTGATGCAGGCCAGGATCCCATTGGCCTTCTTGGCCACGAGGGCACACTGCTGCCTCATGGTTAACTTGGTGTCAACCAGGACTCCTAGGTCCCTCTCCATGGAGCTGCTCTCCAGCAGGTCAACCCCTAATCTGTACTGGTGCCTGAGGTTATTCCTCCCCAGGTGCAGCACCCTGCATTTGTCCTTATTGAACCTCATGAGGTTMCTCTCTGCCCAACTCACCAGCCTGTCCAGATCCCTCTACAAAAAAATGTGTAATAAATTATGAGCCTGCTCTTGCTGACTGTCTTCACTGATGCTTCTGTGGCATCCTCATAACCAAAACTGTTCAGACCAGGTTTTGAAGACTTTGCTGCATTTTCAGTAATTCTAAAGCTATAGGTCCAAAGCAGTTTCTTACTTTCATTCATTGTGAATTTACTCAATGCTATTTCAAAGTGATTCTTTTGTGCTTCCTGCACATCCTGGAAGGTCTTCTTACTCTGTCCACTTTCTTATCTGAAGTATCTTCATGAAGCATCTTTCATTTGTTCTCTCTCACTCAAAGATTCTTGTCAAAACCATTTTCTGTCTTTCTGCGGCAATACCTCAAGATTCCTGTGCTACTTTTACTCTTAGGAAGTCATTTTGAGATGTTCTTTCGGGAATTTTAAATTAAGTGCTGTTAGGTGGACAGAGTTACCTTTTTGAATCACCAGTTCTTTCTGACTTTTTATAATATTTGTTTAACTTCCTGTTATTTCCCCTGCTCCCTTTAAGTACTCTTCTCAATGGCTGGCAGATATTTATTTTACTTATATAATTACTGTGGATTGTTGAGACTGTGGTCATGTTGGAAGGAAAACTCACCTGTGGCCTCACTCTGAAATCAGTCTGCAAAACTATGGTTTCGGGGACATGCAGTATCTCTGCTAAGTCTTTGTAAATTAGACAGCTTATTTACTAAAGAGTGTGAATTCATATGTGTAAATGTATTGTGTCAACATATGCATAAACATAGAGAAATATTCTACCCTGTTGCAACACATCATACCCCATGAAAGAAATCTTATTATGCAGAATATGATTGTTTGAGTTTGGTGTAGTTCTGCAACCTAAGTGTGGGCAAGAAATGGAAAAAAAAAGTTATAGGAATAAGAGTTTTACAAACCTTGTTGCATTATATTTGGACCCACTCCCATACATCAAGTGCAGTATTTTTATCTACAGTTCACCATGAAGTGAGGAACAGAAACCAGCTTACAAGATGCTTAAGTAAATGTCTCAGCATAATCACAGCTCATCATGGTTAGAAAATGTCTCTTCATGTTTAATCTTGAGCTTCATCCAATTCTTTCAATTCACTCCCACTCCCAAATCCTTCAAACAGTCCTTTGTCTTACCTAAGCATCTTGGAATGATACCCAGGTGGCATAGAAAGACCAAGTTATTTCATGTTGTTTAAGCTTATTAAACATGCAATCTTTTATATTACTTTGTGATAATGGGTGTGAAGAGCATAATGTATAATAAGGGATAAAATAAGGAGGGATATTGTTCGCACAACCCTGGTCAGAGAGAAGCATGCATGGAAAACAACATAATGTAAACTAAAAAAAAAAAAAAAGAAACAGCACTAACTGGAATAAATTGATCCTGAATGAATTTAGTCTAGAAACTAAAAGAAAGACTTGAGCATTAAGAACAGTGACAGTACTGTGACTCATCACAATATCAGGGTTAAAAAAGTACTTTAAGGTCAGAGTTATTCCATTTCTAAATGGTGTCATATAAAATGATGCTTAAAATAGTAAAAAAATATTTTATGAYCTAGGAAGTCCTGGACCATATATACATATATTTAAATTGTATTTAAAAAAAAAAAAAGAGTCAGAAAAAGTTTATCTTCTGCCTTCCCGGGGAGAAGCATTATCTCACAATCATAGGAAAAGGAAGCATACCTAAGTCAATAGTACTAAATGCTAACTTTACATTTCAACTGCCTATTGCACTGCTCCCTGATTGGGCATGAGAGAAGTCGCATGAATTTTTCATTGATTTTAGGATGTATGTTCTTGCTTAATAACTTAGTATTCTTTCACAGAGAAAATTAACAAATTTGAAGAAATGCAGTTTAGCATTTTGAATGATAAATATTATCTCTTTACTAAATTCTRTGTGCATGAAGTTACGCAGCTGTTCACATGAACTTAAGTATGTTTCCTAAGTTGACAGTTAGTTTCCTAATGGGTAGGTTTGAATGACTGATTTTTCAGTTTGCGATAATATTCTCCAATCAATTCATTAAAATTATTCTCTGCAGCCAGCCCAGCTGTACTGAAGAATACTGCTGTTTTACTGTAGTGCTCTTCAGTGGGGAAAATCATATTTGATGATGTTTAGTATTTTTAGCCTTTAACAATTTATTTTGCTTCTCACTGCATTTGAACACAGATGCAAAGACTTTGTTTTTTTTCATAAAATGGCCTCCCATCACTCATATTAAACCATGGCCTGAGAAAATTTTATGTGCTCCAAAGGAGAAGCCTTTTAGAAAGCTGTGAGTCTGTAGAGATGGCAGATTATAATAGCAGCAGAATATTTAGGAAGGGTGTTTTCCTTTTTCATCACCTAGAGAAAAGAGATAGGATATATAATCTATAGGACATTTCCAGAGTGATTAAGCCTTCTGTTTTGTGCCTCAGATAGTATGACACCAGGGGGAGTAATTCCTCTCTAATCAGGACTGAGAGTGGCAAATGACAGGCTATAGAAATGGACACAGCAACTTCATATTATGTGAGTGCAGCAATTTCACTGAAACTTAAGTGGAACTGTTTCACACATAGAATGTTATGACCTTGAGTAAGRGCATAATGCAAGTTCTGCAGGAGATGCCATTTCCTCAGTATAGGGTTGAAAGCAGAGGATTATACTGTAGTTCTTTAGTAGGACATGAGGTTTGCTTTCTTATGCTACCTTTTAATGACATTCAGGTTCAAAACTGTATGTAGTCTAGTGTCCTCAGAGTGCTCCTTAGTGCTTAGGTTGGCAGTGTGGGATGTATGTGAACAGTTCATATCTTTAACCCCTTACCCTCAGCTGGTTTCTGGAAAAAAAGGGCCCTGAACTCAAAACTTTTGCACCTCCATCTGCACACAGAGGTGCTATGTAGTGGCTGCATAAAAGCAATGTCAAAGGAAAGATGTTCAAAATGGTGTCCTCCACTTATACTATGCCAATTTTAGAATCTGTATCTGCAATCCCTGAGCAAAGGAGATGCAACATGAGAAACTGTGCCACCTTTGCTAAGCTAAGTTCCTTAGGGTTGCTCATCATTTCTCACCATACACAAAGATTTTATTCAGCTTAATAAAATCCGAACAGTCTCAGACTTCGGAAGTGATAGCAACTTCTTTCTAGATAGTCCTATATACTGAAGATTCTTATACCAGGARACAGATACTCTCTCAATTCTCCATCAGAGCCAGGTAGTATTAACCAGTTAGGTGTTTCCCCTACTAGCCTAGTGTAGTGTTGTCACAGAAAGCACTAGTACTACATTCTCAAACTTAAACAACAACAACAGGATGTTGCAGCCCACATCATCTGTGCATGCACTTAAGAGATGTGCATGTAAGAGATGTGCATGTAAGGTCACAGAAATCACTGCGCAAGTCATACCATCAATGAGCCTTTCCACAACATCATGGCAGGCATGGGTGCAAAAATCTTAGCTCAAGATCTTCCCCTCAGATATCCTGGGCAAGCACGGCACATGTAACATGAAAAAGCCATGACTTGGTGAGGCAGAGGTAGACTGACAGGTGGGCTCCTGTCTCAGTTTCATTTGTCTGCCTAAGTACAATAGGTAGGCAATTGCATAGCTAATGTGTTCCTTGGCAGCATGAGACATGAATTGTCACACTRCAGCAGAGCCAAATGTCTTCTTGTGGGCTTGGGAGACTGTCCACTAACAGACTTAAAAAAAAGAAAAAAAGTTGAATGCAGTGAATCTCATTAGGAATAATTGTGAAACAGTGTATCCTAAGGGAAGATTATTTATGTCTCCAGATAGGGAAAAAAATGGTGAGATAGTTAAAGCAGAAGAGTTTTTGTCTTTGCAGTATGTTCTTTCCTACTATAGGTACGATTTTTCTGAGTTACCATACAAAAGACTCATGCCCTCAAGATGGTCTGACATGTATTACAGATACATGCAGTAACTGTGGGTAGTAATTCGACATTCTGATCTCTCATCTTTTTATCTAATGGATATTATCAACATGAAACATTCATTGCATTGTTTATTACTTTTAGGATGAAGGATGTATGGACACAGAGCAGTCTCTGAGGCAAACCTCACTCGTTTTTTTTTCTTATTCTCATCCCTGTTGAGAGCCCTCACATATTTCAGGAAACCGTAGTTGATGTCTATGAGAACAGAAGTCAGGATTTCTGATTTCACATAAGGT
>NW_020455606.1:416238-480223 GCF_003342845.1 Nothoprocta perdicaria
AAGGTGGTTTTCCTCAAATTCAGACAGAACTTTTTGTGTTTCAGTTTGTGGGTGTTGCCTCTTGTCCTGTCTCTAGTCACCACTGAAAAGAGCCTGGTCCCTTCCATACATGTAACTGTGGATCTGTGAGTATTACAAGTTCCTAGAAAATACTTAAAAAGCAACTGACTGATTTTCTAGTGGTGGACTGACTGCAGTCTGATGTTTTTTCCCTCCCCTCCCCTCCCCTCCCCTCTCCTCTCCTCCCTTCTCCTCTCCTCTCCTCTCCCCTCCCCTCTCCTCCCCTCTCTTCTCTCCTCTCCCCTTGCTTTTTTCTTAATCTTCACACTCACTTTCTACTGTTATGAATATTTTGTTCTTCCCTTGTTTTTGCATTATATTATTTTATATCTTGAAAGWATGTAGCTCTGCTTTCCCTCTTCARTTAAAAAGAAATCTCTTCTTATAGTGCAATAAAGAGTCTGCACTGTGTTGCCTATTCTCTTGGAATTGTTCTGATGTGCATCCTGTCTTATTATGGGATTTTTCATAAATTATTAAGCATGTTTTCTAGGTCTTCAATTGCTGGATTGACTGGGGGATTTTTAAGTCTGTACAGGAAAAGTATCTGCAGAAGTTGAGCCATTCTAACCCTGCCTGGCAAATGGAGAAATACAAAATGGTAAGTTGATGACCAGTTCACAGTGGGACAACAGATGTATACAGATCCAAATAGCCAGGGTTGTTCCCTCTCTAGACACAAAACCAGCAGCTATTTAAGCAGCAGTTTCATATGGTCTTGCTTAACAAAGCCATCTCCATTTTTGTATGTGTTGGTGTGGTGGAGGCGTATTTTTTCATGATTTTCCTCTCAAGTTCAGCTTCCAATTCTTATACTCCTGCATACAGAGACAACGAAAGTCTCTGCTCTGCTCCTCTCCAAAGCAGATCTTCCCAGAAGTAAGTATTAGTCTATCTGAAGGAATATACAACTTATGTTCTCTGAGCATTCTGCATGATTGATCCTAAGGACAACTTATTCTTTTTAATTGATTGCTGGGAAGTTGAACTTCCCTTGATCCAATKGTATATGGTATATTTGGAATTGAGCACTGAAGGTCTGCATTTTCTTCAAGAACAATCTTAAACACATAGTCTGTGCCCAGTGCTGTTCGGTTCATCARTTTTAGGGCACTAGCTGGAGAAGGTGAGAAAAGAAGCAAGCATTTTTCAATAGCAAAGGGCTTCAGATTTTTCAGTCATTGTCTTCAGTGTCTGTAACATGATCAGAAGAGAACAAGAATACCCAAATTCTAGATTACGATTTGGAGTTTTAGAATTTCCATTTTTCCTCCCAAGTACAGGCTTGATGGAAAAAAGAACTTACCTGKTTTCCCTCTCCAATAGCAGACACAAGAAGGATGGATTTGGTGAACCTTACTGTTTCCTTTTGTCCATTCCAAATCTCATGGAGATAGCCGCGTAGCACCAGGTAGTTGCCATTCCTTGTCTCAGCATAATGGCATAGTATACATCCCTTCTGGATCATGGAGCAGATTCAAAAACTGTGCATGAAATGCATGGAATTTGAACCTTTTACTCTCAAGCTCTGGAATAGTCACCAGGTGACATGTTTCATCTCTTAGAACATACTGCGCAACACCTTGAACTAGATTTGCCCACCAAATTGGCATAACAAATGATAGCCTGATGCCCATGAACATCTTGACTTATCATCTCAAACACCAACATGACATTCTTTTAGGAAAAAAAGGTAAATTTCTTTTGCCTTTATTATGTCTTCGCAAATTTACTGGGCTCCCAGCCACAGAATATGTGTACTGATGGCTTCATAAACTTTTCTAATCCCCTTTGTTGGCAGAGAAGAGTCAATAGGTGCTTGTGGTCTGTCCAAGCTATTATTTCACTCCTCCTCATGTTGCTATAACTTTCCCTCCCTCAACCCATTCCCAGTGTACAACATCAGTCACATTTAAATGCCATCATTTACGTAGCTCTGCTCTCAAACCGTGACAAGACTTTTGTTTTTGATGACGGAATGAGACATTCAGTGCACACTCTCTGGCTGCACTACRTCTCAAAGGAGAATCTTGCCATGTCCTTCTTTTGCAGCAAACATTTCTCTGACTCTCCCCAAAACCTTTCCCAAAGTTTGAGACAGGTGGAATGAGGATGGTGTAAACATCACACTTCAACTGGTTCAAGCTGATTCAAATGGACTCGCATGAGCTGGATGCTGTTTAGAATCTTTTTCTGGTGACCAACCAGGGTGATCCCAATTCGCTGGATATCTCTGCAAGAGAATGGAGGGTGTGGAAGGTGTTAAAAATGGGCTCCTTGTTTTGAAGAGTCCCAGTCTATCTCCCTGTAGCTCCACATCAATTTGTGTGGATATCATCTTTTTGTGAGAAACAGTTGATTACAGTTTCTGCTTTCACACTACAAAGCAAAAGTTTGGGGGGTGGGAGTGGTAAAAGGCTATTTTAGTCTCAACTTGGTAGGTTATGATACAATAAGAAGCAGTGGAAGAATGTTCTATTGTCCCATCCTTCTCTTGACTGTAGTCTTCCACATAATACTTCAACCCAGTATATAGCATGACTAGTTCTTCATATTTCCCTGAAAATGGTTATCAATGGCAGCTGTCACACACATGTGTTAGTCTCTCTGTAACACTGACAATATGTTTTGTAGCGTGTGTGGAACCTCTAACAGTGCTCATAGAAACAGATAAAAATGTACAACGGTATGGAGAGTATCCATAGGTCTGAAAAGATGTAAGAAAGAATAACTACTCTACTCTGAATTCCCTCTCCTTTCTCATGTGTAAGTTTTCTCCAGATAGTTCTTACTCCACATATCTCTGCCTGCTTTTGCTTTGCAGTAGGTAATCTTCTGCAAAGAAAGCTCACTGTATGTTATTTCCTRCTGCCTACCCTTCTACTTACTCCAGAGTCATGCGTGATATGACATCAAATGCAATCAGACCAGCCTGATCAAAGTTCTCCTTGTAACGGCCCATCTTGATGGCATCCAACCACTCATGGGCACTGCTGAGTGAAGGGAAGTCTGGAGGAGAGTTGCTCAGCAGAGGCTGAGATGGTCTGAAAAACAGGTAAGAACARGTAAGTTCTAAAAGCCCAAGTTACCATCAGCTGACCACCTCTGTTAAGCTGAGTTAAGGGGAGAAAATGCAATCTCAGAACAGCACAGAATAGTACCAGATGTACCAATAGTACCATGAGTACCATGCCCTGATTTTCAGCATCCCAGCTTGATATTCTGTTCCAGGGTACCTATCTTCCCATTTCTACCTAAAAAGAAATCAACCCAACCTAAGGAAGTTATGSTTTTTCCCATTTTATATTTTCTCAGGCATGTTCTCGTTGCCCAGTCTACATTTTCTGGGACCTATCTGCTGAGAAAGAAGTTGCAGTGGGAAGGTTTCGAAGGAAGARAGATGAAACCCTGCATCTTTTTCCCTTGTGACTCATTCCCCAAGATGCTCTCCTTAGACCAAGCAGTAACTTGTTGAGAGAGGAAGTGATCTTCTGAACTGCAACATCTGTCAACTATAACAGTCGAGGGCGAAGAAACCTGTTTATGGATGGCATTCACTGTTTCCCCTGCCCTATGAATCTGTCCAAAGCTACAACTCCTTTTATGTTCTAGTTTTTAGTAAACTGTGAAGAACCATGTACTTTTCCTGTCTCCCAGCCATAGACTTCATTGCAGTGGGCCAAGGTTTTATACCCTTGGGAAAAATCTTTCAGGACAACAGGACATAATTCCTTCATCAGCCTGACAGCCATCTAATCTCAGGTCCATTTATCGCCCCAGAGACTTCGCTTTTGCTGAACTTGGGCCTGTGGTTTCATCAGGCCTAAAAATACAGATGGGAAAGTATGGGATAAAAGTGGCAATTCTAATTACAGTTCTAGCTACAGTTTTCCTTTCCTCCACAAGCTAAGGTCTTCTTGTCCTTGATCACCTCTTCTAATACCTTATGTAGCTGTACACAGTACTATCCCTCCCTTCATCTCCAAGATCTCTCACTCCTGCTCATTCTAAGTGCACCTGATACTCAGCGCTCACAACTCCTAATTCATTCTGATCACCCACTAAGTGAATCAGACTACACAGTTCTTCTTCCAGCTCCCTCTCCCTCATTCACTGTTCACTGTTTTCTCCTCATGATGCATACCCAAAGGCCAGTCTTATTATTTCACTCTGAATCCTCATTTTACCTGCTGCTCCCAGTGCCAGTGGCTTTGAGTGCTGATGGTTTGCGGATCATTTTATCTAGGGCACTGACTATTTGTTCAAATTTGGGTCTCTGTACCCGTTCTTTTTGCCAGCAATCAAGCATTAGCAGGTGCAAAACAGTTGGGCAGTCTGGAGGTGGTGGCAGGCGATAGTCCTGGTCAATGGCATTAACCACCTRCAGGAAAAAACAAAACTTGATCATAGCTGGAAAAAAGCAAACAAACAAACAACAACAATAATAAAACCCCCAAGCTGTAGTCACTGGGCTGCATATGACTTTCTGCTACTGAATTTGATAGAGAGGAGAAAGGCAGATTAACATTCTCACCGCTTCCAAAACTTACATCCTGATTGGACATGTCCCAGTAAGGCCTCTCACCATAGGACATCACCTCCCACATGACAATGCCATAGCTCCAGACATCACTGGAGGAGGTGAATTTGCGGTACTGGACAGCTTCAGGGGCAGTCCAACGGATGGGGATTTTGCAGCCCTAGGGACAGTGGGAGAACAATCAGAAAGTTAGTGAGATATGGACTATTTGAGGAAGTGTCATCACTAAATTCATCCCCTGCAGCATGGCACAACAGAAATAGATACTGCTGTTTTAAATTCAAACTATGTTTAAGGTCCACCTTTTTCTATTGAGACTTGCAGATGAAGAACCAGCATCAGCCTTTCCTTATTTCTGTGAATTTCATAATATAACAGAATTCAACCTTTTTATTCTGGTGGCAGATAATCTAACGTTGCTGAAAGTCACAGGCATTATGACACCTACAGCCATTTTTTACAATCCCATCTTGTAACATTAAATTTTAGCATTAAATCCTTCCTCTATCTTAACCTCTATGCAGGTGTGACCTCCCAGATCATAATTCAGGCACTGGGCATGTATTTCTAGGCATATATAACTTGCCTACACCTTTATACCAAATGCTGGTATCAACCTGCCTGTTATACTCTGCCCGCTTTTGTGTTATATATGATGGCTGTCAGAACTTCATGAGAAGTAAGTTTATCTGATGGTTGTTTGTAAGACCCTCCAAGGGATATATTTCATGGCTGTCTTGTTTAGAGGAAGAAAACTACTCTTTCCTCAAGGACTGCATTCCTTCCTTCAGWCGTTTATACTTCCTGTGAGAAATCAATGAACTCCGTTTCAGTTGATGGTGTTTGTCCTATTCACCATTATCCCACGAAGAACTGTACTGACACCTCAGTTCACATGAATCAGATTTTCAGTTGTTCTTGGTTGGAACTGGTTTGGAACAGACAGTCCTAAGGTGAAAGACCCCACYCAACTTTTCTGTGGTTTCAAGGTGATTTAAAAAGGGTATGCCAAAGTAGTCTGTACCACAGTCAACTGAATGTTCTATGGGCATGAAGAACAAAGGCTCTACATACATTTACATGTAATCGAAGAGAACCACATGGCAATTCTATGCTTGGCAGCAGAGCAGTATCTCCCTCCAGAGTGGTAACTCACCAGAGCTCCAGTATAGGTGGGGTTTGAAGCATCATCTTCCAGAAAGCGGGACAAACCAAAGTCTGAGACCTTGCACACAAGGTTGCTGTTGACTAAGATGTTACGTGCTGCCAGGTCACGATGTACATAGTTCATATCTGAAAGGTAGCGCATACCAGCTGCAATTCCTCGCAGCATTCCCACCAGTTGTAGCACACTGAACTGTCCTTCCTTCTGCTGCAAATTTAGAGGAAAATAAAGCTTTCTGTAACAAAAGGAAATGAAGCCAACAGGCAACAGCAAAGAGCAATATAACAAGGTGGGTTTATGAAGTTAGAGTACATCTATCTTAAGTTCAGCGAACCTCTGAAAGTTCAAGGACAGCCAGTAAAAAGGAGTATGAGATGCTTAAGGCAAAAAAAAATTCTCTAATGAAGTCAGACAACAGTGATCTACTTCTGAAGACAAATTTCATCTGATGGCTACATAGTCTGTTAGCCTTCTGTGTCTAAAAAGGCTGTGTCTTGTTTCATATTGAGTTGACTAAATGAAGGGTTTCAATCAGAGAGACAACTCTGCTCTTTACAATGAATTTCTATACTATCCAGTAGGTTCATGCACTTCCAAATAAACTCTCTAAAATAGTTGTGGTTAGACCTGCATTTGATTGAAAGAATCTGCACTATAGAGATATCTATTTTTGTTTCATTATTAGGGGGAAAAAAGGGAAACTGAGAGTTTAATTTAATGTAAGTGCTATATATTAACTCTACAGTTACTGGTAAGTTTTATTATTTGAAGTCATCTAAAAACATTCAGAATAAATAAAAATATTCAGAATGAAAACAGAATAAATACAGAATAAAAACATTACTGGAAAGGCAAACTTTGGAGCATGCATATAGTCGCTGAAGGGCTATAAGCAAAGGAAAACAATTTAGAATTAATTATCATTAAATATTTGAGTTGAAGATATCTATATCTTATAGAGTATAGAGATGTTATATGATGAGTGAGCATTATAATCATGTTAGCCCAGCAAACATTTAATCTGATAACTTGCTTATATTTCTATTGCATTTGCAGATAGCAATATGGAGATAAGRAGGAAGAGGAAGGAGTAAGGAAATCAACAGATCTGAGAGTGGCACAGAGCAAGGTGAAGAAGGAACAGTTGTTGGGGACTCCATCTCGTGGTACCCTGAGGAAGGAATCCAGCGATCCGTTCTCCATGAACTCTGTGACAATCATGACTGGTCGGCTCTTTGTGACTACACCCTCCAGGTGGATGACATTGGGATGATCAAACTGCCCCATGATGCTGGCCTCGCTTAGGAACTCCCGCCGTTGTTCATCCGTGTAACCTGACTTCAGGGTCTTAATAGCAACTGTATATTCACGCTTCCCTGGCGGTTTTAGGCGCCCAAAACACACCTCTCCAAACTCTCCTGCCAGGGAGGGAAGAAACACAGCTCAAGTAAGGCAACACAGCAAAAAGAAAAAATTAGTTTTGTGCAGTGAAATGTTTTACTATGAAAAACACCAGCACTACTTGGGAATAGGGTTACTAAGCTGTTACTGAAGGCTCTGAATTCAGTCAGCTTGGAGGATACATCTTCAGGGTTCAAATGAGGTACTCTAGGTCTTCTTAGGGTGTTTTCAACTTGCGTGGGGCCAGCATCTTAGGTTAATTAGGTTAAGGTGCATTTGGGTAAAAATGAAGCTTAACTATCCAGAGAGACTTGATGTGCCAGGAAGGAGGGTGGGGTCCATTTCAGGCCAGCAGGGTGTCAGCTCTCAAGGTAGATAAGAAGGCATTTTAGAATCTGTAGTTTCTCACGCTACCTGATCCAATGACTTCTTCAATCTTGATGAAGGACACATCAATCTCCTTGGCAAACTCTCTAATAGCTTCATTAGGATCTTCATAGGTTGAAGGGTCAATGTAATATTTCACTCCAAGCCCTGCAGTGGAGAAGACAGCCCAAAACATCACGCGAGTCAATCCTTGAGAGAAAGGGGTGCTAGTGAGTCCTGAAAGTAGACAGGTCCTTGTCATTTGTTCCTCAGGAACACTTACCTCGTGCACTGATATACTGCTGCAGGCGGTCTGTGTATGGAGTCTCTCGTCTTTTACTGCAGGACATAAAGGAAAAGAAAGTCAAACACACACAAAAGTCTCCCATAGGATGCTGGAGTAGGCTTCTCAGTGCAAGGCTCAGAGGATCCTTGAACTTAGGGGTAGAAAAAGGTCATTAAGATCCTAGCCTGCCTATCCTTTATTAAACAATGTGGTATTGTTTTCTACATGGTAGTGTGCAATCCCAGGTTAGATATGTCAAATGACAGAACTTCCTGCACTACTGTGATTTAAAAAAAAAAAAAAAAGAAAAAGAAAAAACAAAAAAAAAGAAAGTAAAAAAAGCCCCTTAGTTTAGCATTACTATCTTATCCTGGAAATTTTCTTTCTGTGGAGGCTAAACTTACCTTTTAATTTTATTCAACTGCTGCAAACTACTCATTTCAATACCAAGCTAAACCCTCTCTTTCAATGTCTTTTAATTTCTTCAAGAACATTCTCTTTTTAAGAGCCATTTACTCAAATTTCACATATTTATGTGCTTAATTAACCCCAGAAAGGTTGATATTTTATTTCTGCTCTCTGTCACTTAACAGCATTTACTTTGGTTAGCCTTTGCCTAAGCATGGTACCCAAAGCCAACTGCACAGATCCATGGAAATCTGTTTCATGATATGATCTCCGTGTGTGCAGCTCAAAACAAGTATGATCTTAATTACTGTAACTTTTTTTCTACAAAGATACATCTGATTTCCAGTCAGAATAGACGGTTCTCAGCAAAGGCTCTTCTAAAATACTGTCATCCCCTGAAATGTGTATGTTTCAAGCAATTTTCCCATGAGATAACTGTTTTCCAAGTGTCATCCTATTCTTGGTTTACTGTTAATATTTTCCATTTTCAAGCCACTTTCTTTTTTTCCTGACACAGTATACAGCTTTTCCTTTAAAAACATAATTCATGCTAAATCATTTCTACATAATTCTAAATCATATTAATTAGACTAGATCCCAAATCAAACCTAGGGTATCCTGTAGTATTCCATTGTATAAATAGTTTTGTATTACCTCATATGCTTTACTGTTTAATATCTGTCTCATGGTTGCAGTTCTCCAACCTCTTTTGAGTTATGTTCTATTTGCTTCAGTTAACATGAAATCTGAATTTTCTGAAATATGATGTTACATGGCTCTACTAAAAGGACCAATGAAATTTTGTCTATTATACTTACTTGCAAGACCTTTTTTTTAAAAAAAAAATCTGCTAAAATTACATATGTGGAGTTATTTCTACTTCAAAAATCTTTTCTTTTTACTGTGGGAAGAAATTGACATCAGAGGATGTTGCCCAAAACCTTTTAAAGCGCATGTGGCAAGGCAGACTTACATTAGCTTTTTTCTAGGTCATCCATCATTTAAAAAAGCAAGTAAACAAATAATTAGCTTAAATAGATAAGGCTTTCACACTGTGTGTTGGCAGGACACGATGTACTAACCATATGCAAAAACAAATTTAAATTATTGCATTTGTCTCTAAATACATTCAATCTTTTTACAAGTTCATTTTATATGGCCTTCCTCATTTCCTACATCTTCAAGCTTACTCTTGTAGACACATTTAAAATATAAATTTGATAGCTTTTTTTTTTGGAGTTGCTCAGCGTTTTTTTTAAGCTGCTATTTATTGCAGATGCTCCCTTGTGCATAAATAAATCTACCTTTTATGATATAACTTTCTAGSTGGTAAAGTATGCTTACAGAATCTCTTTGACAGAATCCCCTCCCCAATGCAGTTTGGTAGTATTAAATCACTGTAGTTTAGTTTTGTTGTTGTTTTGTTTTGTTTTTCTGTTTTCTTAGAAAAATATATGCTTTATTGAGTTGTGCACATCATATCACATTTCCAGCTGTAACAAGAAATTATATTTTAACAGTTCGAAACTACAAAAGGAGGCAATAATATAACAATATAAACATAACAATATTTGATAACTCTTGTCTTTCCAGAAAGAAAAAATAATAAAATAAGATATACACAGATGAAGAAAACAAATACAGAAAGGGAAAGAGAACAAAATAAAAAAATCTGAAACTAAATGTCACTTTCTAAAGTTAAGCAGTTTATAAATTTCTTTAGCCCAGCAGAAAGAAAAGCTAATAAGTCCCTCCTGTTTAGAGGCAGAGTAGAGCAAACATACATAAGTCCACTATTTACAGTCTAAGGGATAAAGTTCAAAACTCAGGAAATCCAAGAAGTGGGTGATGACTGTTTCCTTTCTTCAACTATCAAAAACCTCTAACCCCTAAAAAGCTTTATGAGTAACTCTTTATATTTCTGCAGTTTACATATTCTGTCCTTCTTTTGCCATCGCAGACTATCTGTGCATTAACTTATCTTCCCTGTTTTCCTTTCCAAAATGGCATGTGGTTCTGCATTTTCGAACCTAGATTTTATCTGAGTCTGTATTTCATAGATAGCTTTTTTTTTTTTTTTTAGCAAATGATCTATGGTGTCTGATGGTTCTTGATTAAAAGATACTTTGCTGCTACGCAGCATCTTTTGATAAGGGGATCTAAAACAGTTTTTCTTCTCTACATTGTTTCATTCATTACTTGCCTGACTTAATTTACAGTCTCAATAGAACTAATTCATTTAAATTAATATTATTAATTAATTAATATTAAAATTAATATTTAGCACTAGCTTTGAAAAGTTCTATTGCTACCTAGCTGAACTGCAAGTACATGAGCGTTTTACCCCAACGACATGCACCTCAGATGGGAATAATGAGGCAGAATCTTCCTTTAAATTCAGATTAGGGTCTCAAGGGCATTTGAATGAATGTCAATCAGGATGTCTCTCTTGGGACAGGGTTATGTTGCAGGGGTAAGTTCCACTTTCTGGGGTGCAGGCACTGGCACATGAGCAGGTCAAGGAATTCACCTCTTGAAGATGATGGCAAGGATGGCAATGGCAGCAATTACCAAGAAGGCTAGACCACCAAGTGCGGAGCCCACAATAAGCGGCAGTCGGTCCTGCACCATCTCCGAGCGCTCCCCTAGCAAGTGAGACACAAACATACACACAAAATGCAGAGGACAGGGGCTGTTAGAGTTTCCTTTCTACTCAGCTAGGTTTCACCCATAATACCATTCCCACCAGTCCTCCACTTTCGAGGCTTTGCCTGTATGTCAACATATGCTTTTATGTTTATTCCTCCTTCCCTTCACTGCACTTCTCTAGTCCTTTCTGTCTCTGGAAAGTCAGTGTTCCCTCCAACCCTCTTTGGCCTTCCTTTATCCACTGATACCTGGCTAAGCTATGTCAGTAGCTACCACTAAACTTGGACTGTGAACACACTTAKCTCAGCTCAGCTTAGCTTGTAGATAATGTACTTAAGTACCTTTGACGCAGACCAAAGGTTTTATAAGATGATACATTTCTTTTTGTAAGAACGGATGGGGATATTGTTGGAAGTCAAGGTTCTATGTGTCCCACTTGTCCTTGCACAAACATTTAACTGTAACATGTCCTGTGGCAGCTGGAGGCCAAACCACAGCAGAGTACAGTACTATGCACCCTAACACTTTCGTAAAGAGAACTGCTGATGCACTCTGTTCCTTCCTGATCAGAGGCACAGAGGTATATGAAAACAAGGAGCAGGAATGGGGAATATGGAGGTACCAAAGGCTATAATATGTGTAAACAGTATGCTCTGMCAATGTGAAGTTTCTGAGAGCTAAAAATTTTTTATCTGCAAATCATGGCATACAGAAACATGACACAAGTAAGAGCGTCATGAAGCAGCATTTTGGAGCGTAAGCCAATACACTCAATGGCACACTAAGTGAAAAATGTATATGTGCAAGTCTGAGTACAAAACAGCAGCACTCACCTCCCATCAGAGTCTGGAAATACATCTTTCCACTGTATGGTCCATAGCCCACCGCAGTTCTGGCTCGTACTTGGAAGGCGTAGATCTTGCCTGGACTCAGATTTGAGATGGTGGCCATGTTGGTTTCGCTAGTCAAGGTTAATGAATTATCCTCATCATCTGCCTGTGAATGCCAATGACAAAAAGGGAAAATGGGTGCTTGGCCAACACTACTGGCTATTCTCATCAAGCAGTGCTAGATTTCATGTGAGTTCAGTAGTCCTCAGTTTTCCCTCTCCCTCTTGCTCTTCAGACCTGGGTTTCTCCCATGATTCTCATGCTTCTTACTGGGTCTGTGTCTTCTTACGAGATACAGAACTATCTCCTGTTGTGGGTCTTTGCTGAGAACATTCAAAAGTATTCAATGGTCTGTTTTGATATTTTGCAAGAACATGTATAATACTTTATTCAGAAAGTTACTGGACATGTTATAAAATGCAGTCAGCTTTACTTGTTGGAAGAAACAGTAGCCCTGCATAATCCCACACATATTGGCAATGTGCTTGGGCAACCTTGCAGACCTCTTCCTTCAAGCTAGTTAGACTGGGCATCATGAAAGATGTGTGTGGAAATGAACTTTGTGTTTGCCATCTTGTAATTCCAGCATATGAACTGTGACTGAGGACCGAGGCTTGGCACTTTAGTGAATGAAAGAGTGCACTTCTTCCCAGTGAATTTCTTAGAGATGTCTCTTCACCCATATATGAGGAAGAAGACATCCCTCCACAATCCATGATAAAATGTTGCAGTGACTTCAAGTCCTGCATATACCATGCTTAGAAACATGAGCAGAAATATTCTGCTGTTCCCTCTATTTCCCCGTATCAACTGTCACTAAACTTATTTAATGGTTTAGCCACAGGTTTTAACTTAGCTACAAGTGTCTGCTCCTTTTTCCATTTTTTTTCCTGATCGATAGATGATTCCAAGCTGAGAAATGCAGATAGACAAATATTAGATGACATATATACTAATAACTTCAGTGTTTGTTACAGCATGTTCTTCCCTCAGAACTGAAGCACTTTTCTCCATCCAGATTTTCACATTCTTTCTTGTATTACAGCTAAACAACAACCTGCAGTGCATCATTCTCTGCTCACCTTGTCAAAGTAGCGAAGCTGGTAATCCAGGATCATCCCATTAGGTTGGTCTGGCTGAGGCCAGGATAAAGTGATGCTACTGGTAGTGCGACTCACCTGATGCATCATGGGAACTGCAGAGGGGACTAGAATAAAACAAAGAAAGAGAGATTGCAAAGGGAAAAGCTTAAAGAGGAATGACAATTGAATATTTACTACAATACGCTGATATGTTAATTCATCTCTTTAATTATCCTTAATTTACATCATACTTTATAAAATAGCCCAAAGAAATTCAGGTATAATTTCATACTACTGGGAGATTGAGTCACCAACATTTCAGACAGAAAATGAAAAATCTCTTAGCCAATTGATAGTGAAGAGGAATTTTCAAATGACCTGCAATGTAACTGGGAGATTCTTCTGGTCTTATAATATGTGATTTGTACATGTTACAAGTTAAAGTACCAGCTTTACCAGCAGTTTCTGCTTTTTGGAGAGTGGGCCAGTCAGGTATGTCTCCAACTTGGAGCTGCCACCTCCCATGATCCTGTTTTTAGTGTCTAAAGCCTGTGGCTGACATTAATTATGGTTGGAAAAAAATCAACCTTTTTTTTGGTCTGAAGTAAGGATCTGGCCCTCAAACATAAAAGAGACCTAAAAGTAAGTAAGATCTTTGTCCCTATAATTTTTAGAAACCTTCTGATTGGCTTTAAGCTGATTATTCTAAAAATCTGAAAGTCAATTCAAGATTTTGGCATAAGGAGTTCTGAAATTCCTTAAATCAGGAGGAAGAAAACAAAATATTATCTTGAAGACAATAAGCTAATATGGTTAACAATTTCAAACACTGCTTATTGAATTAAAATATGTAAATGAGAGTAACAAGCCAGCTTTTTCCCCAATTCATTGGCCTCCTAGAGTCACCACTATCATTTACAGTTTCTGAAGTCAACCTGAAGTAGATAATAGTCTTTGTAATAGGAGTTCCTTTACTGAAGGGGATTCATTTGTAGTTCCTCTAAAAAATGTTCTCAGAATGAGCAGGGAGATGAAGAGATGTTACAGCCACTTACTAAAGAAGCTTTCTGGAGAATGAAAATCCATGTCCGAAAAATAAAAAATCTATAATCTTAGGAACACACATTTCATATTTGAATTAAAGCAAAAAAAAAAAAAAAAAAAAAAAAAAAAGTCAGGATAATTGAAAGAGGATCTTTCAGCTTGCCTTTCAGTCTGCCCACAGAGTTATTCTCAGTTTTATTTTTTCCCTACAGGTAAAATGTCATGTTGATATGAGACCTCCAGGTAAACAGATAGGGAACTCTCATTTCCTTTTTCTTAATGGAAGTAACATTTTCTACAGCATTTAAATCTTCAAGAAAAAGGACATCAATGAAAAGTTGCCACCAACTCTGCTAGTTTTGCACAAGAGATTTAAACTTCCCAGACGGGAAGAGCAAAAAGCAAGGAAACACGACAAATGATCAAAAACAGAAGAAAAGTTTCTGCTCCCTTCTAACTGTGAAAAAAGATAAAAGGAATGGTTTTAAAAATGAGACACAAATATTCTGGAAGTCACAATTCAAACAGACTCTAACCAGGTCATCCTGGGAAGTCAGAAACAGTTAAAAACATCAATGAAACAATAGTGTAAGTTAACAAAAAGCATTTTTTTTATCCTCACCTCTTTTATTTCTAACAGTTACTTGTATTTTAAACAGTTCTGCACAACTGCTTCACCTTCTCATTATAACATTGCTGACAATTACAATTACAATTGCTGACAATTGGATAGAAGAGGGCAAAAAATAAACATGGACTTTCACAGAGATTAAAACATGAATGAAGAACACTGTGGTCAGATAATAGTGTGAGGAAAGCAGGATAACTGTCCGGTTCATATGTTACCAAAAAAGGTTCCACTATGTTGTAACACTTGTTAAAGGTTGATGTCTTCCCAATGGGACATATAGAACATATGAAGGAGAAATGCTTTAGTGTATTTAGTATGCCCTAAATACATGGGCATACTGCAAAGGAAGGATCTGACGATAACACGGTATCACCTCTYAGGTACAAACACAAAGACAACCACAGGTTGTCTTTGGCTAAAGGTACAGAGACATCTGACCTCACTCTGTGTAAAGTAAAGCACAGCAAAGCCTGCACCAGACCAATAATAAACGGCATTATACACAGATCTGTACACAGAAAGTTACATCCAGTAGAATCGGAAATATTGGGAAGTATAAGAAAAAAAATATCACTGAGTGCTTGAGCCTATTGACCATGCTCCCCAGCATCCTAGAGTGCTCCTATTATCCCTGCTTGTCCATTACTCATGTCAAACATAGGATGTATACCTGGAATAATGCTGAGTCTGCTTTATTATAGATGCTCATTTCAGTGAAATCCATTTAATAAGCACAGATTTCTTAAAGCAAAAAGCATCAATCAGCAAAAAAGCTCTGTAACAAAAGTATGAATAAATTCAAGAGTGAGTATCTTTAACCTAACTCTCTAAAACAGAGTTTGTAGACTTAGACACAGACATTTGCATTGTTATTTAAGGATAAAGCCCTCCAATCAGTTCAAATTGGACTTCTCCCACTTCAAGTAAAAGTTATACAGATTTCTGCTTTCAAAAAGCATATATTAATCTTAAAGTGATTTGAAGTGTGAACACATTTGTGGGTGGCATAAGAACATATTTCCTACCAAGCTTCTGAATCAAGTTATTCTCCCAGTAATAAATTATGAAACATAAAGCTCAAGTTTATATGCCTTAAGCCAAATGTCCAGAGTGTCTACCTCTCCTGAAACAGAATTGCTAGATTACTTTTTTTTTTCTTTGCATACAGGGTATTAGCAATGTTTATCAAAGAACAGTTTTACAAGCTTGTTTCATATATATGTCTTGAATCCCATCTAGATTTGTCACTTCCATACCATTTTTCTTTTGTTTTACACGGAGACATGCTAAGTCCATGTCTAATGACATTTGATTAATTAGTTGAGATCTAAAGTCACAGGGCCTGATTTTATTATTCACTGCGAGCAAGCAATATGTTATAAGATCAGACCTCCAAGGAAGACTGGAAAATGTATTGTATTCTTTTTGTACTCTATTACTATAACCAAACATATGAAAAACTCTTATACATATAACATCTGATGGAAGCTGTAAAGCAGTTCAACCATCAGGTAAATATGACTATTCCTACCTGAACACAATACAATAATTTCCATGGATCTTTTTTTGGTAGATACAGGAGTGGATTTAGGATATCTTGAGTGCCTTGCAAATGCTTAATTCTCTGCATTACTAATGCTTGGCAATTTTCTGCCTTTGTTTTCTTTTAATATTGATGTCTGTGACAGTAGTATCTACTCAGATCAACAACATGTGACTGGATTCTAAAAAATTACAGACTGGGAAAGAAAGGAATCTGAAGGAAAGAAAGCTGCTCTGCTTCTGTTTCTTCATTGTTGAACAAGAAGAGTCCACTGATGTAGAATGCCAAATGCCTTCAAAAAGAAACAGTGTTCCCTAGAATTAAGAATTTCACTGAACTAGAACTTTATTTGAATCAGTACATCTGCTGCTCTTTATTCTCTGTGAGTAGAGATGGAGTTACACAATTTAAACAATATGCTAAGTTCCTACAGCATTTTCTCCTTCATCTGAAGAGGACAGATAGTTAGGTCTCATAAGCACTGTGTAAGAGAATTAGTTTAGGGGAGAATTAAAACTTCAGATGAGAGAAAAGTGAGAGTTCTGCAAAGATCAAAGGAAACTAGGTCATCTTCATCATTTGTTTTCAGCTTCACGAATGCAATTCACCAATAAATAAGTACTTAGGAAAACTTTTCCTTTTTTATTAAATTGTACTGAAAATACAAAGAAAAAAATGTTTTAAGAGAAGATTACTTACTTATCAGCACAGATAATACCTAAATGCTGCCTGCCTGGAGAACGGACACATCTTTTCCATAAGATGAATCACAAAGGCTTTATTTCTCAAGAGCTACCTTAATAATGAGTGGGATCATAAAACTTAATTACTGCACAAATAAAGTATATCTACTTTTTAAAAGTATATATACTTTTTTTTTTTAAATTCACTTCAGTTCACACTAAGGAATCTCCAGGTAACCCAGAGATTTTGCCATTGCTGAATGTCTCTAAAACAGAGCAAACACATACACAAAAGATGACCAAGAGCGCTCTGATGAAGATTATGTTCACTCTATGCCAGTATCTGTACTTGCTCATACTCTGATTTTCTGAATCAGTAATTGTTTCAGATACATAATTCCTCCTCTAGGGAAGCATTAGATCTGAAAAAAAGAACTACATGTTAACTGAAGCTAATCTTACCCGAGTGAAAGAGACGAGAAATAGATCAACGATTTCAGTCCTACTAAGACAGAATCTTGGGCTGCAAAACTTCCTCAKACTCCCTTTTGTTTGCCATCTATTCTATTCTTTCCCTGAATCACAGTCAGCATGGAAATAACAAATGAGTAGCAGTGGGCACATTAACTCATATGAAATTTAAATTCATTTTCTCTTGCAGATGTTTTCTTTTTTTGTTGTTGTTGTTTTCTTTTATCATGTCACTCCTACCTCCCTTATTCAAATTATCTCTTTATTGCATTTTTGACCCTAGGTATGTGTTTTCCCCACCTTCATTAGTGGGGGGTGAAGTAGACACATGGAAGGTAGGATGCCTGTATTTCTTTGTCTTCCATATGTGCTATTTATTTAAATTCACCTTGCAATCAGCAGACATCCAGGGTTTAATACAGTTCTTAGAAACAGATATTAATGCTATCTGAGATATTCTGAGATTCAGGACACAGTGCTGGCTGATTTGACATAGGACTTCCAGGAGACTAGAAACTTTCTAGAGAGAAACCTTGAGATAGGACACACAACAGTGTCTGAAAAAGCACATATATGATCATATACCTATGATCATGCAACTGAATCCCATCAGTAGTCAGTGATGACGAGTGAAGAACACTCAGTGATGATGAGTGAGCAGTGAGTAATGCAGGTTTCTATGGCAAACACTCAAGGTGAAGCTCTTTCACACATACATTTGAGATGCCATACCATTATATCCCCCTGGGGTCTCCTTGTGCTCCTATATCATCCCTACTAGTGCTGGACAGATATCTTGACTACTCTAGTGTGCCTCAGATGTCTCTCAAYGTACAAAACTGCGTCGAGTTGACTGGCCAGTTGAATCACCACTGACTAGATCTCTCTATGGGCAACCGCAGAACCTTAAACAACTGTTATCACAAAAGGTCACTTAAATGGGATACACACTGAATCCTGTTCCTTCTGAACAAGAGTCTGTGTACACTCTATAGATATCTATGCTTTTTCTTTCCTTTCACCCCAGAAGATTCTAAAAACACCCAATTTCTTTACATAATTCCCTTGTCCAACTCCTCTATTTTTTTTCTCTCCTACTGTATCCCTCATTTTGTGATGACCTTCAGTTATTCCTTCTTCCTTAGTACTAACTGCAAATCTATCACTTTCAAATTCTCACTTCTCAGCTATTTTCTTATCCTCATACTTTCAGCAAATGGCATGAGGGCCTTAACTTTGTTCCCCACATATTCTCACATACTATAGTCCTGAAATGAGGGCAAGTAGAATGCAGCATAGACACTTCCTTCTCCACACATTTGGTATCTGTTTCTTTTTGAAACTGCCCTCTCTATGTCTTTATTACATACTTCAGTTTAGCTCTGCCTCTTTCTCTAAAATAGTTCCGTCTCTGTAAAAGTCTCTTGGGTTCTCTTAGCAATTTAGAAGATGTATTTGAAGACTTCAGAACCTTTAGAAAGGCTAGTTGTTTTCACTACTATCATTTCTATTCTTACTGTTTCTGCCAGTGTTCCACTCATGCTTAATAAACAATGGATGAATTTCCTTTATACCACAAGGTGTTGTCTTCTATTATGTATTTCCTATTTCTGCTCTCTCAGAAAGCTTTCTCCAGAAAGCTTCTCATTTAAACAACCACTGAAAAAAAAACTGTCCTCATTTAAACAACCACTGAAACATGGAAAGTGAAAACAAGCACATTCATTCTATGTTCGTGCTGCAGGGACAGGACATACTGAAGAGAAAAAGAAAAAAAAAGAACAGATTCTTATTTTGAATTCACCAGAGAATTTTTTCTTAAGTCCCCATCACACTTGGGCAAATCCACCGAAGCAAACAGAGCTGACAAATGTCACTAAAGGAAAAATGTAGCTATGATAGTATTTCCATTGATGCTGCATAAGATAACAATATAACGTAACAATCCAGTTAAATTCTTAGTGCCATTTGGTTATTGCTCAAGGCTGGGAATTAGAATCAAAAATAAACAAGCAGATTGTTACTTTAGAAATTAGCCTAATTCATTCAAAGGACAATGGACAGACAGCTCACACTCCATTTATTTTTGCCTGATTGCTTCTGTCTGGTAAAACTCTATGGCATATATGTTCTGACAGCTCTCTTTTTTTATTCTTTGATCAAGAAAATACCTTGCCTGTATCCCTGCTCCTGACATTTAGTCTATGGGATTGTTGCCTCTTAACCTGGAAAGCCAAGCATCTTAAAACAAATTTCCCCTATCACCTCAGCCATTTGCATTCCTAATCTCAACACAAGTCTTTTGACACTGAAAGCTTTTCCCTCTCTCATACTTCCCCTAAAAATCTTCTGGAAGATTTTCTTAAATTGTGTGGCACTCATAAYAATCTCTGTCGCCCAGCCTCTTACAAATACCTTCACACTTTCTAGCTTTGATTTCTGTGGTATTGCCAAGTCCCACTACCCTGAATCCAATTGCCAGTAAAAGGCTTTAACATATAAAGACATCCTTTTCTTGGTTGCAGGGCACCCTGGCCACATCACTTTCAATCTCACACATCTCCAGTAGATCTTCTTACACCTGGATTAATAAAAAAAAAAAAAATCCACTTTCTTTTAAAAATCTCCATGGATTTTCTCCAGCATTTGAGCTCTTCATTTTCTACATTTTAGGAAAGTAATAAATTAAAGCGGGAGAAAAGACATTTGTTTACTCTCATTAACACACTCAAAGATGCTAAAATCCACTAACATTTAGATACTTTTTTTTTTAATATGACAATTTTGTTGTGGTTGTTGTTRTTTCTCTGTATCAGGCTCCCTCTCTATCAAGGACCATAATTTCAGCACAATTATATAAAAGTCTTCCATTCCATAGCCCCTACTATCTGGAATGGCTTACCAATACCTTTCCAGATACCCTGTCATTCAGATATATACCCTTGAAATATCACACACAAGGGGAAATAAACTGGGTCTTTTTACCCTCTTGTTTCATTTCTGAATATTTTTATTTCTTTTAATTTACCTTGGTAAACCTGTCAGATCATTATTATCCAAATGCTTTGTACTATATTTTTACTATATTAAAACTATATACGTTTTCCTATGCTATCTTCTCTTAACTTATTGTGAAACATAGTCACTGAAGAGGAGGGAAATCATACACAGGCATCAGAGAAAAATGTGATCCTATTGTACTTTGAAGCAGGGCAAGCAGGCTGTGGCTAAAAGCAAACTCTTAAAGGAAGAGTGTTTCAGAGACAAAGATGAAGAGTGAATAAATAACAGATAAAAAGAGAAGCAGACAGAATATTACTCAATGCATCTCTAAGAAAACGCCAGAAGATTAGAAAGGATTTCATGGATCAGGAGCTGAAAAAGCTTGTCATTCTCCAGCTTTTTCTGTTTCCCCAAGCCCTCCATTCCCCTCCCTGTCTATGCAAGAATGTAAGCGCGCAAAGTGTCTATCTCTGTGTGTATAATAATAATAAAAAGCTAAACTAAAGTGAAAGGCTGCTGAGGGGATTGAAGGGAGGGGGGCATGGGTAAGACAGGCCATGTGCTCCAGGAACCAAGGCCGTGCTAGCATGAGCTGTCACTTTGAATCAAGGGCAGCTCATCTCAAGTTTACTATTAATGATTTCAGGGAAGAGCAAGAAAATGCACATACACACACACAGAGAGTCCAGCCACAATAGCCATGTAGGACACACTGCTGCCTCAAAAAACTGGCCTCCCGAGACTGCTTCAGTGCACAACAGACCACCTCCACATACCCAGAGGGAGCAGRAGGGGTCATAGAAGAGGATAGAAAAGTCAAGCAGTAGCAAAAGAAGAGGGTAGATTTGCTGATAACAGGRCAGGAGGAGGAAGTAGTACCCCAGATTAAATCAGCTCATACCTAGATGAAGGAGGCTGAGATGAGAAGCACAGGGAAAGAGATTTCGTTAGGATGTTAAAAAGAAGACATGACTATTTCTAGCCAAAGACAAAGAATTTCCCTGGAATTATCCCATGAATTACCATAGAAATTACTCCACTATATATCTTACTGTAAACTAAACTATAGCAGCCACTTGTGGAGAGCCTCCTACAGAACCAGGTATCCTACCCATGGCCTGCTAATCAATGTATCTCAGATACACTTCCCCGTTACAAAGGGAAGAAACATCTTTTGTCAACGCCCCAGCATCTGCTAACAAAAGGAAATCACTTGCCATATGCTTTCTCTCCCTTTCCATAGCATAGAACAAAAAGAAGGATCCTGATCCAATCATAACATTTCCCTGTCATCAAACAGCACTGTTATTCCTACTTCCTTTCCAACGCCCTACACGCTACAGAATCCAGATTTTAGAGCTGGACTAGACCTGATGTTTCACCTCACATCTGACCTGGCAGTATTTTTCTTGAGCTTTTCTGAACCCCAGTTTTACAGCTTCTACAACTATAATGTGGAGTCTAATTAAGGTTTTGAGTTAAATGTTTATATTTCTGTAAATTTTTAGTGATATTTTCTTTCACTTAATTTAAATCATTACTCTTTCTCCTCTTCATCACTTTACTCTTCATTCTATCTTCGAGTAAGCCATGTAAAATTCCCCTCCATCCTGTGCTCTTTATACGTGCTTATAAAGAATAGAATATGCTCATTCCGTTATTGTGGATATCTAGACGAATTCTACTCATATAGGCACATGGATTTCTCTATCTGTCAAAGTAAGACAAGTTTTGTATAGAAAACTTATAGAAATTCAGAGTTTCCTTGATGCTGTTTTCCCTTTTCGCCCCAAATATCTGTATCCCTTCTGTATCGCCTTCTGTATCCCACCCATCTGACAGACTCTCCAGCCTTTAATCTCTCCTGTCTCTTGTCCGTCCGCAAACCATTAGTATTTTAGGACTATTTACTTAGTCATACCTGTCACTCAGTTCCTAGCCACCTGCATAACTTCATCTTCATTTGAACATCATCTTCAAAACTGTAAGACACGTTCTAATATTCCTGCCATGTGAAAGMTAAAAACCTCCTATTTCAAACTGATGGGAGAATAATATTACAAGATGCTTTATCAGAACAGTGAGGCYGAAAAGATGAGGATAAGGAAATACATAGCTTGTAGAAGAACTCAAGGACACTTTAGTAAAATAGTAATGTTGACTCTGCTTCCAGATCCTTTATCAAACTCCAGGCTAATGCCTCTCCACCAATTGTGAAAACTGTAATTTTAATATCCATTTATGACCAAAAGGCCTGTACTGTATTAGCATGTGTCACCTTCCACCTCCTTACTTTAGGCAAGGATGGACAGATTCAATGAATCACTCAGTACCACTTGTTAAAGGACCATGCAATTTGAATTGAAACAAAGAGGATGGAATATGTTGTACAGGGACAAGAGAAGATGGAAAAAAATAAACCCAAAATAACTGAGAGAATACAAAAACAAAGTAGAAAAGTAGAGAATTAGTGGGGAAAAATGCTAGAAAGAATGAGTCAAGTATGAGAACGCAAAAAAAGAGTAGGAGATAAAGAAGACAAAGAGAAGATAAAATGGTGAAAAAATGTTCTCTAAGAGCTGTGGCAAGCTGATACTCAAGCTCCCTCCCCCTCATCCAGCTCTGTTAGCATACCCTGTTTCACACAATGAAGCAACATGTTTTATCTGGTCCACAGAACATCTCCCATTGCTGCCTCCTGCAGGGAACCTTCTGTTTTAACAATTATCTCCCTGCACAATCACATTAGCTGCTAAACTCAGTTTTTCTGCCAAGAGAGGAAAGAATGAAGACCATCCAAAGGAAGGCAGAGAGAAGGGCAGAGTTGGAACCATGGAACTGGCAGGGCAAGATAGAAAAGGGCATAACATTCAAGGGAGAGCACAAGCTGCAGGATGTGAAAAACAAAAGCAAATTTTATGAGGCATAGAAATGTCAAAAACGGGACTCAGATAAAGGGGGTCTCCTCACCTGACTGGCTGGTGCTAACATTGATGGTTGCATAGTGGGGTGCTTCTGAACTCAACTCAGTCACCAAGTTGACAGCCTGGATCTCAAAGGTGTACTGCACACGGGCCAACAGGTTGGAGACTTGCACACGACTTTCCGTCAGGCCCACTTGACGTGGTTCAAATTGCACACTGTCCCCACAGCGCACACATGGCCCTGGAGACCCAGCTGGGCACACTTTGCAGATAACATTGAAGAAAACATCCTTGCGGCCGCCCAGGTCCTTGGGAAGGCGCCAGGTCAGAAGCACGTTGGAGCCGACAATTTCGTAGCTAAGATCTCGGGGAGCTGAGGGAATGCCTAGAAGACAGAAGGAAAGATCAAAATCCTATAAAARAATGGGACAGTGTTTTGAGGGAGAAGATGAAGCAGGGAGAAAAGAAGTTGCTACTGCTCCTCATTCTTGCTCTTTTCCATCTGTTTTTCAGAACAAAGAAAACATACTCTTCACTATACTGAACACAAAATTACAGACATGGAGAAGCAACTGTACTATCACATTTCAAAGACACAAAATGGACTAGAAGGTTCATTTGTTTCAAGGCCATGTTTTTTTCCATCAAAGAAATGCCAAGCTAGGGAATTTCCAAACCTTTCAAAGTTTTAATTTTGCACAAGCTTTGYAAAGACTTCTCCCTGAGGAGACCTCTCAAAGCGTCTCACCTGGCAGCTAGCACTCTTGAATTCTCTCAGACTTCAGTAAGTCTTGTTACATCTATTGCAAAAGCTAAGCAGTACTTTCCCTATGATTATTCCTGCCATCAGCCAGATTCCTGAGTGCCATCAGGAGTAGTAGATGAGAGCAGGAGAATTGCAATTCTGTGGGTCTAATGTTTGCCCTACTAGCACATGGGCAATGAAAAGAAGGAAGACTAGACAGAGGGGTGAAAAAATAGCATGGAGATGGGAAGGAGACAAAATACTGGAAGTTTAGAGAGAATGAAAGACTCATAAAAGGTAAAAAACAAACAAGCAAAAGAAAGCAGCAGTGTGGCACTGCTATACCTTGGCATGGAAACAAGGCAAAAGAGGTAAGAGGGCAGGAAGCAGAACTGGAAACATGAACCGGACACTTCCCTCCAGCRACTAAAAAGAAATCTAAGAATCCTCATTCTCACCATTCCTCTAATATCAGCAGGTACCTACAAAACCTACAGGCAAAGCCATTTCTCCATCTACTGCTGATCAGTGTAATGGATGACACCCTCCATTATTGCAAGTGGAGGAGGTCTTTGTGGGGGATCTCTCAGGYTGCAATTCACTTAATTCCTAGAGCAGTTGAGTATTTTCAATAGCTATAATTTCTTGGGGACTCTTTACTTCCAGTGTTGCTTAAAAAAAAAAAAAATTATACCGGAAAAAAATTGCACACAAAAGACTGTTAAAATGAAAAAGTAATGGTTAAAAGATCAAGCATTTAGTTGTTAGGGAACATGAGAATTAAGTTTGCCGTTGTGAGTATAACTTGGTAAACTCAACATTTGCACCATTATACAGTTTTGAATTCCACAATCATGCTAGGTTTTCCTGAGGATTTTTACAACAATAAATGCAAAGGATGAATGACTGCTGTGGAAGTAAATCACTACTGCGAAGTAAAGATATTACTACTTGCTCGATGATGCTGAAGATGGATTCTGTGCATCATATAAACCAAGGGATTACAGAAAGAAAAAATGATCATGTTTTTGAATTCATGAGCATCCAACTTTGCAGCCATAATGTGACTGTAAGTTGCTTTGAGAAGTAGATTATTTCTCTGTCATTTCCATAAACTTTACAGATGATGTTGAATACATTGTCTAGACTAGGATTTTGAGTACTAATTACTTACCCTATTACATTATCTAGGGTTAGTTATGATTGATTAAGTAAGGTTTTGAGAAAATACCTTTATTGTGAAGAAATCATAATTGATGAGAATCAAAGATACGATAATGAGAAAATTAATTATATTCCATAAATACAAATCAGAGAAGAATTTAAATTCTGTGCAGTAAATAAAGGTCTTCAAACCCTCAACAGCAAAGAAAATAAAATATTGGTCAACTACATTAATGTGTTCGTTGTGTTCATCCTGTATATGAAATGAAATATGAAATGTATATGAAATGTGCTCATCCTGTATATGAAATGAGATTAACATTTTGTGAGAAAATTAGTATGCTATTCTTTTATCAAAAGTTGCTTCTCATGCGTCCTTAAAATGGACTTTTTGTCCAAAGGTTGCACGAGCTATCTTAAATTTGGCCTTTTTCATTTTTAGTGTTTGATACTGCAACATCATAGTGTTTCTCAACGGAGTGCCAACAACATATCATCACTGTATATGCACATGAGAGCTTCAGACTTCTCATCTACATTTAGTAAGGATATATTCTGCAGTTAGCTGGAGATACAGAGGAAGGTTTTGCTCGCATTCTTCAAGGACTATGACAAAGGATGAGTCAAAACTCCCGTGTCAAACAGGTCCATTTCTTGTAATAAACCACCCTCCTCTATCCAAACACTTACCAGTGCAGGGAGTGTCAGAAGTGTCCGAAGCAGACCGATAATAGTGGTTCTGGCACACACATTCCCTAGAGCCAGGCACGGGAGCATGGCTGTGGGCAGGGCACGGTTGGCAGGGCTCATCTCCCACAGATACTTTAAAGGATCCAAGGGGGCAGGCTAAAGGGAAGGAAATGAGACAGGTAAGAGCAGGGCAGCCATTAATTCAAATTCCACAGGGAATGTAAACTTCTTTGCATTTAGCTCATGCTGCTGCCACTGCTGGGAGGAGGTCTTACACTGAGTAATTACTATAGGATTGATGACAGTATAGATGGCTCTAGGCTAGGGCATATATTGTTAAAATTTCAAAATATTTATTATTCTTATTATTATATCRAAGACAAAAGGTACTTAAGCTGATTCACTGGCAGATGGAAAAGGATCAATCCAGAGAAATAACTTGGTCAACCTGAAGTATTTGTCTCCTCTTTACTCATTAAAAATGTTAGTATTGGAGGAGGCAAGGAGCACAGTCATCTGATTTATGTCAAATCAGTCCTAACATTTACAGATGTTATTCACATCTCCTTCTCCCCACCCAGCAGAGGCACAAGAATACATATTTTTTTATGTTGCCTTAAGCAACTTCATTGATGAAGCTAATGGAAGCTACCACAGCAGATTTTGAAAAAACAAAGAGGCAGCATTCATCATTCCTGTTGTTTCCTCCGCATGCATCCTACGGGGAAACAAAGTGAATGAAATATACATTCTGCTTTCAGCAAGGATGTTGTGCTGAGTTCACCTCACATAACATGCTCTTAACTTTCACTGAAGTATTAGGATGAAATAAAGTTTTTATTTTAATAATAATAATAATAATAATGTTTTCTAAAGTTCTATGTGAACAGATACGGGTATTTTAGACTTCATGGACTAATGAGCTCAGGTGAAATTTCATTCATCGACTGATATTTGCTTAGTTATGTAGAAAAATTCCAGGGAAGGGGAAACTTTCAGAAAAAAACGGATGAGTGTCTGATTTTAGAACCATGGGAATGCTGCTTAACTCAGGAGAAGAACTCTTCTAGCGATTATCCCAAGCAGAGCAACTCAATGCACTGGGAACAGCAAAAAATTTACATATTGAAGAGAAATGTCTAAGAGAATAATATTGTACACAGATGTTAATATATAATAAATATGTATATAACGAATGCACCAAAGTGAACAAACAAATCAAGAACTGCAGAGCAAACACACCTAGTAGAACGCAAGCAGGCTTTGGGGAGAGAAAGTAAGCTTCCACCTCTGATGAAAACAATTATTTGGATATATTTCTAACTCAAATARGTGACCAAACAGCTGAGCAGTGATTGATTCATCATTCTTTGCAAATATATAATGAAATATATATAATGACATATAAACAGAGTAGCTTGCTTATCTATCCTTGTATGTGTTCATATCTCTTCACTCTGGAAACCAGCTCTAGAAGTTTTGCACACACTCTTACACTCAACACTCTGTCAACTTTCCTCGCAACCCCTTCCTCTAGACTGTACATTACCATGCATTTTGTTTCCCAAACTCAGTTTTACTTTGAAAATTTCAGTTGATGACAGAATAACATTTATCACAGTTTCAACRGTTTTAGGGCCATTTTCAATAAACCAGGTCAGACCTGCATGATAAAGAAAATAATTCACTTAGAACTCCTGCATCAAGCCCACGAATCTTATTTAGTTGCTAATGCTCCTGAAAGGAACAAAAACCGGGAGAAAAAAAAAAAAAAAAAAAAAAAAAAAAAAGAAATGCATCCAAGCCACTATTTCTCACAAAGAATAGTTGTTTGGGTGTTCATTAGTTTGTTCTGCACAGTCTGGAGCAAGCTCTTTCATCACATCTCACACATCAGACCATTAATCTGATCTAAAATCTGGCTGCAGTGACTTCCATATGTGCTGTGATCAGAAGCTCTGCGAAAGGTCAGATCATAACAAAGACTTGAATAATGGTAAATGATAGTCATCGGATAGATGGACAAGGATTGTTTTTAGCACTCAGAAAACAACTACATCCAGCTTGTTATACATTGGCAAATGGAAAGGAAAAATGCAAAATATGCATTTTCCTATATGCAAAACCAAGCAAAATAACAACAACCAAAAAAAAAAAAAAAAAGAAAAACACATGATTCTCTCCACTTTTTATTTTTAATTATATTCCTTTAATTCTCAAATTTCACAGTTTCTTAACAGGTGCAAATCTGGAATATCATTCTCATTTCTGGGTAAATGCACTGAAGCTAGGAATAATATGAATGGGTGGTTCTCAAATCAAGCACTGTAGAGAGTAACCTGCTCAAAATTTACCACCTTTTCAATGATCTCCTTTGTTTTTAGTATTAAACCTGGAAATACTGAACTGAATGTGAATATGCTTACTTCTTTCATGACATTTTATCACATCTATTTTTTTTCTTGTATCAGAGACCTTCTCAAGCTTTTGCCAACATGTGGAACTCTTGACACTTTCATTCTGCTTGCCAGACATTGGAGAATGCTTCTGTTTCTTCATTCAGGCCTAGAGCCTGACATCAAATCGGTCAATGACCTTGCTGCTAGCCACAGCAGCACACAAATGAGCAGATGATCACAATGCCCGCAGTTTGTGTGATGTTAAACAGATTTTTTTTAGAGGAAACAGACTTTTTCCCCATGGTATAAAAACATGTTCACTTGACAAATAATAATTTAGATAGATTCAATCCTAGTTTACAAATCACATGCAAATGAACAGGCTGATGGCACCACTGTCTCAGTGAAAAAAGCCAGTTTATCTGAGGCAGAGAAAGTGTATTACTTAAAAGGCCATGCAAGATTTCATTAGTGYTGTGGACAATCACTCCAAATTAACAGAAACATTCAACAACTGCTTACAAAAAAAAAAARAAAAATTGACCAACCAACGCAGCAAGAATACAAATTTATGCTTGGGAACATGCTGTCTGCTAATGCTATCTGCTCATACCACAGATGCTGTGGAATAGTACAGAGAATAGTACACTTCAGAAAAAAGTGCCCACATAGCAAATATAAAAAAACCCAAATATTTAAAATTATTCTTTTGGATTTGCCTGACTAAATCTRATTTCTGCATCCATGCACCATGCCTGCAATTAGATATTAATAGCTGTCTCACACAGTCAAAGACAGATTAACCACTGCCTCCCCTGCAACTGCACAGTGTGACACGCTCTTCAAGCAATCACAGCTATGTGGTTTCTTGAAATCTATCTCCTCTCTTAGTCTCTGAGGTAGCATTTGTTCCTGAATGCAGTCATGGAAATGTAATCTAGAGAAGGAGGAATCTGTTACTTAAGCTGAAAAGCAATGTCACCATGAAAACAAATAACTATTCAAATTTTTGAGTAAGAAGACTGATTGTATATATTAAAGCATCAGGTTCTGAGAAGGCCTTTCAATTAGTAGGTGATATTTTATCCTTAAAGTTCTTACCCCTGCAGCAGCTTTCTAAAATAAAAAGCAGAGAAATGCTTCAGCCCATAAGTAGTGTGTGAAGCAGACACACAAGCTGATCTATAAGCAGTCAGAATCCCTCTGCAGCTGAGTCAATTTGAAACAAAACAAAACAAAACAAAACAGGACAGCCCCTTTTCACCAACAAACACAATGTCATTAACATGTATCATGTCTTTTGGGAGGGGAGGTGGAATTCCTGTTCTGCAATTTTTGGCTGTCATGATGCTCCTCAGCAAGCAAAATCAAACAGATGAAAAAGGGGTTCAAAAAATGTAACTAAGTCATCACTTAGCTCTGTCATTTTTCCAAGGTGACACAAAATAAATTATTGAGTCAAGCACTATAATGGCTAAYTGGTCTTCTAACAAAGAATCTTAAATGTTAAGTTACTGATTAATACATAGAAAGAAAGGGATGCAATAGCAGACAAGCATAACAACATACAGTGATGTACATACCCACTTTGAACATTTTCACAGTAATCTGTGTATCTCTCTGATTTACAATGTTTAGTCTACTCTCTGGCCAGAAGACCAATAGTCACTAAAGCAGGGTTGAGATGTGCACAAATGTTTCAGAGATAGCACTGCCTTAAAATCAAAATGGGCAATCAACAYGTTTCAGAACTATGTTTTTATCGTTGTTCCTGTTGTTTATTTGTTTTGTTTTCATTTGATTTGATTTTCTTTCCAGCTACTCCAGCTTCAGGTGGCCATTAACTCTACAAGATTCTCTTCAGAGCAAGGGCTACTTTCACAATCAAGAAGTCAGGGGAGAAACAGAGGAAGGGAAAGAAAAAAGAGGAGGGGGAGTGTATGGTTTCTGGATTTTCTTTGTTTATTGTTTTTTAGCTTGTTTGTTTGTTTCTGGTATTTTAAGTGAACGAGGAGACAGTCATTATGTCACTAAAACCATCTCAGACTGATCCCTAAGATTAAGACASTAATTTGGAAATAATCAGAAACAACTGTTTCTGTTCTCACACTTGAAAAGGAGTTATGATCCTTTCTTCAGAAATTTTTGCACAGCACTAAGGATAGAACGAGGAGACTCAGGTAAAGTAAAATACCAAGAGTCCCTTTTATTTAATCTAGATAAAAATCTCCATTTCTGTCTCCAGAAGTTTGTTCAGATGATGTTATTAATCATTTGAATGCTTTTTAAAGAAACCATCATCAGTACCGATAGATGCTTCACAGTAAAGACATTTTTTGGCAAATTTTCCATAAACTTTTTAAATTTGCATTGTTATTCCCTGTCTACAATATGAGAGGCGAAAATGCTGAAGGTAACCCACAGAGACCTCCTAAACCCAGGCCTGCACCCTGCCCATTAACCTAGGTTTTGTTTGCCACACAGAACAAAGTCTCATATTGCAAACCACAAWCAGTGGAGATAACACTATTTGCCCTTTCTTGATTTAGATTCTGCCCATATTAAGTGGCTATAGACACCAGAGATCATATCAATGTTTGGGATCTGTGGTGTTTACATTAAATCAGACCTTAGAAGAAAGGAAATACATTTCGTACGAGATAAGTTGGACTAGGCCTAAGTCAGTATTTTTGCTGCTAATGCTAAATCAGAAGGAGGACTGTGGTCCTCTGTGGAGGATTCTGAACATWGGTTTTTCATACATCCATGGCTGCCACACTTGGAACTTCAGCCTAGGTATGAGCAAATTAAATTGTGTAGATCACTGYGGTCCTGGCTGCAACATTGCCAACAATTTCACTGCATATATCTGGTTGTGAAAGTATAAGGAAAAGCGAAAGGGAAAGGTCTTGCTGTTACGCTATCCTTCATTTCCAATCTCAGAAGCCAAATAAGAAGAGAATGGCAAGGACTCTCTGAGGGAGATACCTGGGAAAGGAATTTATAGGAGACCAAGTGAAAAATKATAGGCCAGACACCCACCTGGACAGTCCAGCTCACAAGGCAGAAGTGGAAACTGGAATCTAGAGCAACCTCTCTTAGGAAGAGAGATCTCTTCAAAACAATTATTTTTCTATTGCCTTGTGACACAAATTAATCACTACTGTGTTCTACCTGAGCCTGTGAGCTCATGCTAGTATTTCCAGAGGGCTGGCAAACAGAGAAAGGATCAGGCTTTGAAACCCTCACCTCTTTCCCCTCCCCTGAACATCTTTTTCCTACAGTTCAGAGGAAAATCACCAAAACGGAGTTTTACTGCATAGCACACACAGCACAGCAAAGTCATCTGTAGAGATTAAACATGATTCACAGCTGTGCCATCTTCCCCACCTTCCAAATTAAAAAAAAAAAAAAAAAAAAAAAAAAAAAAAGACCTAAAATTTCTAGTTGCACTTTTATTTTTCACTTTTAAACTTGATGAGGAAGGCAGGGTTGACTGTGCTGGTCTTCATGTAGCCAAAGTACAGTGTCCATGGGCAGGGGACAGCAGCTAACACGTACTTTCTRCCTCCACCTAAGCAGAGACCCTTGCTGAAGCGATACTGTCTCTGCATCCAGTCAGGGAGACAATTATGTTCATGAGCACCTCTATCTCTCTTCAAAACTACATAAGATCTAGTATCTCACTGCACTTGGGACTGTATGACTAGCCCACAGATGGCAAAAATAATTGTTTCCATGAAATGAAGCAGTTTCTGGCATTGCCTCAATCCAGTCACTCTATAAATAAGATATCAAAGGCTAAGTTTGAAGGAAACAGGAGAAAAAAATCCACTGCAATTTAAATATTTATTAGCTATCTCCTTCTAGTACAGCAGTTACAGTGAGCCTAGAGCTGTCTATACACACACATATATGCATGCATGAAGAGTCCAGCTGGTTCTGTAGTATCTCTTATTTCACCTCACAGTGAAATTTTTCAGTTCTTGTTTGCTTTGCATTCCCTTCTTAACATAGATCATGGCATCCTATTCCCTTTCTGTGACCATAAGATCTCTTTTCTTTGTTCAATGGTGACAGCCATGTCACGCTGAAGCTGGAGGGAGCTCACCTTTCTTACCAGAACTGGCAYGGACTCCTTTAGTGGACCTAACTAGTGAACCTTCAGTTCAGTGAACTGTCTTGGGACCATCCCAGAGAATGTTTGAACAGGAACAGCTTCTCCACCTGTTCATGCTTGCAGAACAACTTCACAAAACTACCAGCACCAGTTAAGCCTTGGGTCTGGTCACTGAGGATTGCATGATTTCATGCCTCCCCAGGCACCACTACCTTCCAAGAAAGCAGATTTAGCTTTTAMTGAATCACAATTTTCAATGCAAGGGCAAAGGGTTGCAGTGCTAGCACCTCAGGGGGCAAAACGAACTGCCACTTCCCATTAAGTCAAGGTTAGTATGAAAGGAGAAGGCAGAGTAGAGAACAGCCAAGTGCTTTTCTCTCAGCTTATCTTCATGTATTTTTTTCCTCTCCTCTCCTCTCCTCTCCTCTCCTCTCCTCTCCTCTCCTCTCCTCTCCTCTCTTTTTTTTAGCATGGTGTGTCAAAGTGCTGGCACAGCTCAGCTGGACACAGCTCGTCTCAGAAATGCTGACCCACTTTTCCTCAACTCCACTCTAGAGCAGAGCCCGCTTCCCTATTTATTCATTAGGAACAAGTTCCACTCGGAAGGTCAGAGAATTACTTTCTGAAGGACTTCCAACAGTTAAAAATATCAAAGACATCACCAAAAAGTGATGCAAACATGGACTATGAATGTGATGAAGGATAAAGAAAGTAGAGAAGGGGCAAAACAAGTGTCAAGAAAGCCAAGGCAGGGGAAGAAACAGAAAGGAAGACATACTCAAGACAAGGGAAGAGAGGAAATCTTCTGAGAGCAAAATATAACACAGCAAGGAGAGAAGGACCAAGAATGGCAGACAGAGACTTAAGCAGAGTTTCATGTACTCCCAGTAGATATATGGAATACAAGTAACACTGTGGCAGTGCCCATATATGATTTGGGAGTGAGTGGGACTAGCAGGGCATAAAAAGAACATGGAGTACTCTCTGCTTGACTGAGACAGTGACAAGAACTCTGGAGTGACTTTTATTCCTACACTTCCTTAAAATGTGGAGGCTTGTTGACTAGTAATCAGTTCTAAAGCAAAAAATCTCACATGCAGAAGATCTGATTACAGTACAGTAATAAGAAGTGTCCAGCAGCTTAATTGCCAAAGCAGAGATGCAAATATGCAAAAACTAAAAATAGAGATCAAGGGAACAAGTGGCACATCTGGCAGTTTCTTGTTCCTCCAGAAAACCGTGTGCATAGGGAAGGCTACCCAACTATTTCACAAAAATGCATGCTTCTCATAGACACCTTCTCAGCACTGACAATAGCACAAAAGGTTCAGGTGGCAGAAAAAGGGGAAGGGAAAAGTGATTACTGGATGAGATTTAACAGCCTTAATCAGTATATTATCTTCATATCACCAGCCAGGTTTGTCTCATTGTATTATGGAGGAGTACAGAATAGGAGTGAAAGAAGTCCATTGGTAGATATGGTGGGAAAGAGCAGAGGGAACTATTAGCCCTGGTAGAGATTTCTCACTCACTAATTTGGAAAGATTTCCCATTTCAGTTATATTTGTAAGATTAAACAAAAAAAAATATCAGTCATGGGAATAAAAAGCAGAGAAACAATGTTTTTAGAACTGTGTCTACAGTTAAAACCAGTTTTGGATCCTTCAAGAACATTCACAGAATGGTTGAGGTTGGAAAAGACATCTGGAGAACATCTAGTCCAACTCCCCTGCTCAAATAGGTTACTATCCAGATGACTTTTCAATATCTCTGAAGATGGAGACATAATCACTGATCACAACCCCCTGAGCTCTGACATTCATCCAGCCTTCAATCCACCTCACCATCCGCTCACATATTATGTAGCTCCTGAGGATGCCTAAAAGAATATCACGGGAGACAAGGTCAAAAGCCTTACTGACGTCACTGCTCTCCCCTCATCTACTGGAACAGATTGCCCAGAGACGTTGTGAAGTCCCCCTCCTTGCAGTTTTCTAAAAGCCATCTGGGTAGGGTCCTGAACAACATGCTGCAGTTGTGACCCTGATTTAGCAGTGGTGTTGGATTATATGACCAGCTCATAATGCAAGAAGGCATCATTAGTATGCAGGTAAGGTACTAGAGAAAAAAAGTCTCAATAACCTTTAGATATACCATTTTGTTGTTATTTGTTTTCCTCTGGAAACAAGCCAAATACTAGTTTGAAGTGACAGGAGTAATTTCCCTCTGCAGCATGTTATTACAGTTACTGTTACCATATATCTTGCATCTTGTTCTGATGAGGTGGGACTAGTCAGTATCCTAYTTGGATAAAGTCAAAAGTGTATGGACTCTATATCCTATACAACCTAGAGAGGTTACTTCTCTTGGATTTAGTGGTAGAAATTAACCATATAGCAAGAAACAGTAGGCAGACTTAGGAAACTAATGAAAGAAAGAATATGCTAACTCATGGGGTAGTGGGCAGGAAAGAAGGCCTTCTAGCTGCCCTTTATACTCCTGTTAGATTCTTTGTACTCAATAAAGAGGTAACAGCTGGTCCAGGAAGGACTCCACAGGCATCCATATGGTGAGGGGGCAGGCAATGCCCACACACTCTTCTACTGAAGAAAAAGACAGGAACTTGTTTCTCCTTCCTATCCCTGGATCACTCCTCAGTCTTACTATTATTAAGAATAGCTCTCTGTAATAGCTTCAGTAGAGATTTCATAGAGAACATTGTAACAAATACTTATCAGTGTCCTTCTGTTCTTAAAAAGGTAGAACATACACAGAGGGGAAATCTTGAAAAGGATGCTTGGTTGAGATAACACAAATAGAAGACCACAAGCTATCATCTCCATTCAGACAGGACAGCAACACGTTTTTAGCAGGAGAAAAGATCAGGAATGGGGATCGAGCCATAGCAGTTTCTGAAAAGCACAAGGGGAGGAAAAAAAAAAAAAAAGAAAGAAAAAAAAGGTCAGACTAGATATTAGGAAAAAATTCTACATGGAAAGAGTTGTCAAGCATTGGAACAGGTTGCTCAGGGAAGTAGTGGAGTCACCATCCCTGACAGCGTTAAATAAATGTGTAGAAAGAGACATTTAGGGTCATGGTTTAACAGTCATGGTATTGAAGGACTTATGGTTGGACTCAATGATCTTGAAGGTCTTTTCCAATCATAATGAGTCTATGATTTAAGTTCACTGGTTGCTATTGGTTGTTCTAAGCTGCTCATGGAATTCAGAAAGCAGCTGATGGAGCATGTTTGYTAATTTGGTAGACCCTCATTATTTCATTTACAAGCCAAAATTTATTTGCTATTCTCATCAATGACCGTCTTCTGCAAAAAGGGGGCTGCAAGGGAATATCAGTTTTCTCTGAACACAACAAAAGTGAATCCTCAAAAACCTAAAAGATGAATTTAAAAATCTATATTTATTTGCTAAACCTAATCTCAGTATTTTCAGGGTGCCTAAGACAGGTAGTTGACATAAAAGTACTTATTGGCTGTTTATCTGGATTGTGGATTAATCATGCAACAGAGGCATAAAAGTCTAGTGCCATCCTGAGCTGCCTTTGATCTGACTGGCCTTGCTATCTCTGGAGTAATGCTTTATGAATGTAGCTACACTTCTTTCAGGGCTACTTTGCAAGGCTAGCTATCTAGCTAGCAGTATTTGTATGTGAATCATTCAAGCAATTCCTGCTTTGTCCTCTGCAATACCTGCCATTAGCTGCTCCTCCTCATTTTCCCACCCCATTATCCAGTGTCTTGTAGTTCTTGGTTACAGCAAGTAATAGGAAATCACTGTACTATTTTTCTCCCACAAATGGTCAGATAAAAGACATCTCAGAAATAAATGCCGCTATAATTTTGCCTGACTGTACTGTTTAAAAGACTTTTTTTTTTTTTTTTTTTTTTTTTTGCAACAAAATTGTTTTGCTTGGAAAGGCACAACTTCATGAACATTCCAGGAGTTACAGACAGAAAAAAAAAGGTGATTCTATTACAGTAGGAATAAGTAATACCCATTAAGTGAGAGCTGCACCAGCTGCCTGTTATTCCTCATCAGAGCTCGTTATTTTAGTAAAGAAAACAATTAGTTTTAGAAATAGCAAAGCTTTTAATTTTTCATACAATTTGTCATCAAATTTAGAATGTTGAAAAGGAATTCAACTATTTACTAAAAACCTGTAAGTTATAATGCTGACATACTGAAAGGAACAATATTTAGGTACTTTGGTAAGGGGCTACTCAACCTACTTTTAAAAGGTCTGAGAAACAGGTTTTCATCCCTGTTCTTGAAAAATAATTTTTAACACTCACTATCAGAAACCTTTAAAATTTAATCAACTCTATAATGTTATTTTATAGTGAAGACACAGTGCATATGCATGTCTTACAAAATGAAGAAAACACCAATGCCAATTATTTCTCAAAAAATGTTCCTATGCCAATGCAATAAACAGTAATAAAGATTTCTGTGACTAATGTTCATTGTTTGACTTGTTTTTGAACATCCCTTAAAAGAACAAACAAAAGAGGTGCTGCTGGAGCTACTATATGCAGTCAGAAAAATCCAAGTCCACAAATTATTTGACCATTTCAGCATTCTTCTGCCATTTCTTTAAATTTCAAAAAAGGCACTGAAGCTGCAGTTTATCTGTACTAAATTATCATTGCAAAATGAAAAGAATAGATTAACATGTATTTTCCTTCTAAACTGGTCTTGGGCAGGACTAAACAAAATGCCATCTGAGTTTCTTAACCCAAGAGATGATTGCTCCCATCTCTGCAAGATGCTTAGCACTCAGATTATCCTGAATATTTAAAGAAAAATTTAAAGTCAAGAAAATAAAAAATTCCATTGAGAAATCTAACAATTAAGTATAGAACAAGTTTAAAATTTCCTTTGGAACATTTAAAAAATGCTGGATTTGGTGTTTTGGCATATGATCTCAGTGTTAGTTACCCCATCTCTGAAAAAAAACATGATAGTATGAAATTCATTTACAAGTCCTAGCTGAAAAACACCAAATGGACTTTTTATAAAGTGAAAGACAGGGCAGGAAGATTTGGAAAAGTGGTGAGAGTCACAGAGAAACAGGAGAAAATAAATGGAATAGAGAAGATCAGGGAATGACTTTGTAGGTTCATGTGGTAGAAATTCTTGACACAAAAGGAGTTACTACAATAAAAATCTTCCCTTAAGAATGATAATGGCCTAAGTGCTGATTTTGTTTACATTAGTGGAAATTTCACAAGATTTTAATACAGTCATTATATCATGCTTAAATCCCTACCACACAGAATATCTATTATGATGTTCAGAAAGGAACACTGGCTCAGCTATAAGGTTTGCCCATATTCACATGAAATAAATGTAACTGTCCATTTCCAGAGATACAATAGTTCTCTTTCTCACCTCCTTATTCTCATTTTCCGTCTGTTTGGCAGCCAGTATCCTTTTCGCAGCACAGCAAAATAATGTTTTGAATTGAATTAAACCGTATCATCCAGTAATGTGCATTTGATAATTACTCTAGCTGATGAGCTTTGCTAACCTTTAGAAATGAGGATGGAAGAGCCTTAAAAAGACAATCCTTCATGCAGAGCTGAACATCTCCACTGTGCATGTATGTGGCTGTTGTATGTACTGCACATAGTACTGTTTCYGATGCACTTCAGATTTCTTCTGCCTCATTTTGAAAGAACAATAAACTGAGCTAGCCTCTCTGGATCTATGAAACAAAGATTTCCAGTGCAAGACAGCGACATAGCAGTGAATTTTTACTGGCTATTTATGAAACGGGGGAGGGAGAAACTACACCTACATGTACTGAGAAACAGCTATGCCATAATCACGATCATCAGAGCTTTGCAATAAGAACAAAAGAATCCCTAATACATAGCAAAGAAGCATATGTTTCTGTGATTCAACTAGTTAACAATGTATTTCCATATCATGTACCTTAAAATGTCTGCCCGTTTCACAGAATTCTACCATCATTTGGTTGYAAGCGATCTCAAGATCTAGTTCARCCTCCTCAAGACAGGGCCAAAGCTACAAGATCAGAAGGACAAGAAGTAGAAGATAAGAAGTACCAAGTAAAGGGGGGAAAAATCACTTCCCTCAAACTACAGGCTATGGTTCTGCTAAAAGAGTTCAGGATGCCATTAGTTTTCTTTRCTGCCATGCCATGATAGCGACTCAGCCTACTGTGCACCAAGATTCCTGGGTCTGCTTCAGTAGGGCCACTCTCCAGGCAATCAGCTTCCAGTCTGTATTGGTGGGGGAACTTAGTCCCTGCCAGATGCAGGACTTCACACCTGTCTGTGTCAAATACCATTATGAAATAATGAACAGCTGAATAAACACATCAATATGCAAAGCTTTTGTAAAGGTCTGCTTTGCAGATCTCTAGACTCTTCAAAGAGTAAAAAATATGCTGGAAAAGGGTAATCTAGCTGACGCTATGTACCTGGAGTTCCAGGAGACTACTGAAAAAGTCCCTTAAGGCCCCTTAGGAAACCAAATGGATACAGGAAAAAGTGAGAAGATCCTGGTTGGAAGCCAGGAGTGTTCAATAGAAGTACAGTATATTCTTGTCTAGCTCTTACTTTTTCCTAAGCATCTACTTATAGCCATAAATAAAGTTAGGAATTGGACTAAATGGATTTTTTATATATATACAAAAGGGAAGGCAGTTTCTAGGACTTTGCAGGTGATGTCAAGATGTACGGCTCAATGCAATGGCACACAGAGCAGATTTTGATTTACACCTTTCTTGAGACACAAAAAACGTTTCTGGTGATACAAAGGTAAATCAAGGGAAAATAATCTATAATCTATATATAGATTATAATCTATAAATTGTCTATAAAGATACTTCTTAGTAATATTTAATCTGAGGGGACTCAGGTGACTTTTTTTTCTTTTTGTAATTAGGTGAATGTAAAAATAAACCATAAGAAGTGGGTACATTTGAGCCTGTATCCAAAGTGAAGATAATCCACATGGAACTTACTCCAACTCTAGAGATCCTCTCATTCATATTCTCTCACACTGTGATTGAAACAGAAACAGAGAAAAATCTTACAGTCATATAACCTCCTACATTCTAAAGAATGGAACATGAGTTCCATGTACATGGAACATGAGTACAATATCAACACTAAAAACATACTTACATTTGTCAGTGGGTCTGCATTGGTTTATTTGTTGTTTTGTGATGACAAAGATGTAAAAGCCTAGAAGACTCTTAGAATTAAATTGTATGTTTTTATAAATTCTCTATCTTAATGCAGTAGCTGTCTAGGAAATAATAAACAAATCCTGAACCTTGCATATTGGAAATCATATCATAAATGCCATATATTTTGTATGAATAATCAAGATAGTACTGAACTGATGATGCTCTTTCCTTCCATCTAGCCCTAAGCTGAATCTAGCCTACATCCTATCAAAGGACTACGACTTAATGAAAGCAAATACAAATCATAACACATTCTGTAAAAATAGTCTACTTTTCTAATAATCTTATTTTTATGATCAAAAGTCCTTAATAAGTAAGAAACAGCAGCAGCAACACAAAGTACACACTTCCTGCTTTGTGCTGACCCATGTTAAAAATTGTTTTGGAAAGCTAGATCCAATTGTATCACAGAGGGCATGCCGGTTAAAGTTTAACTGCAGGAGCTCAGGAGATAACTCAGGAAAAAAGTTCTGCTTTTGTGGAAACAGATACAAACATAAAAAGTAAATTAGGCCACATCAACAAGCAATATGCAAGTCAAGTATATTAGTTACAGATTGCATACAAAGTTTTCACAATGTGTTTCAGCTTTTTTTCCCCCCCTTTACAAGCTGAGAAGACAACACAGGGCATGATATACCATAAAAAGTATGATAGTTGTCCTCTGTCTTTCAGAAGTTAACTGAATACGATGGTATCCTTTCCTCTGTAATTGCCCCATTTTTCAGCATGAAAACAGTGACAAAATTTTACTAAATTCAGTGATATGAGATGAAGCCGTAAAGGCAGATATAAGGGGACGCCTTAGYAAGGTTGCCTTTTAAAGTGTTAAAGGAAGAAATGTCTAACAAATAAACAGTTGCTGTTTCAAATTTCCTTAGAAGAGACACCTAGGATGCGTGATATACTTGAAATATTTAAAGAGCAGAGCAGCAAAAAAAAGTATGAAATCAGGATTCAGTCATAAATTATGCAGAATAAAAGTTTCATGGTACTAGAAAAGTCTGCAAAGCAGACTTTGCAGGTGCAAATAAATACATGATATCTTAGGAAACTTCTSCAATCCTGCCATGATCCTGCTGAAGTAATTTACTAGCCTATACAGGACAGCAAGGAAGAAAGTACATAAATATTAATAAATGAGGAGGACAAAATCCTCTCTGAAATGCCTATACACCAATGTGTGAAGCACAGGGAATAAGCAGGACGAACTGGATATCTGTGTGCAGTCCCAGCACCAAGATCTCATAGGAATCACAGAAACGTGGTGGGATAGCTCTAACGACTGGAGCGCTGTCATGGTGCTCTTTAGGAAGGACAGGCTGGGAAGGCGAGGTGGTGGAGTTGCTCTGTATGTGAGAGAGCAACTGGAATGCATGGAGCTCAGCCTGGGAGTGGATGATGAGAGGGTGGAGAGCTTGTGGGTAAGGGTTAAAGGGCAGGCCAACGTGGGAGACACTGTGGTGAGTGTCTGCTACAGGCCACCTGACCAGGAGGAGGCGGCTGATGAGGCCTTCTACAGGCAGCTGGAGGTTGCCTCACGGTCGCAGGCCCTGGTTCTCATGGGGGACTTTAACTTCCCTGACATCAGCTGGAGAGACGGCACAGCGAGGCACAAATGGTCCTGGAGGTTTCTGCAGTGCGTCGATGACAACTTTTTGACGCAGGTTGTGGAGGCGCCGACGAGGAGAGGTGGGCTACTGGACCTTGTACTGACAGAGAGAGAGGGCCTGGTTGAGGATGTGAAGGTGGGGGGCAGCCTTGGCTGCAGTGACCACGAGCTGGTGGAGTTTAGGATCCAACAAGGAGGAGGCAGGGCAGTAAGTAGCCTTGCCCCCCTGGACTTCAGGAGGGCCAACTTTAGMCTCTTCAGAGACCTGCTGGGAAAGATCCCATGGGCTAGGGCTCTAGAAGGAAGAGGGGCCCAGGAGAGCTGGTTAGTTTTCAAACGGCATTTCCTCCATGCCCAGCAACAGTGCATCCCTGTGCATAAGAAGTCAGGCAGAGGGGGCAGGAGACCTGTGTAGATGAGCAGGGAGCTCCTGGCAAAACTCCAGCAGAAGAAGGCAGTATACAGAATGTGGAAGAAAGGACAGGCCCCTTGGGATAAATACAGGAACATTGTCAAGGAATGCAGGGAYGCTACAAGGAAAGCTAAGGCACATTTGGAACTAAATCTGGCAAGGAATGTTAAAAATAACAAGAACTCCAAATATATTAACAACAAAAGGAAGGTCAGGGAAAACATGGGTCCACTAGTGATCGGGGTGGGTACCCTTGTTACGAAAAACACGGAGAAAGCAGAGTTGGCGAATGCCACCTTTGCTTCGGTGTTTGTCAGGGGCAGCCCTSTAGAATCCCAGGCCCTRGGGACACAAGAAGTGAGMTGGAGAGAGGAAGGCTTGCCCCGGGTAGAGGAAGAGTGGGTCAGAGAGCATCTAAGGAAACTCGACACMCACAAGTCCATGGGCCCTGATGGGATGCACCCCAGAGTGTTGCGGGAACTCGCGGATGTCATAGCGAAGTTGCTCGCCATCATCTTCAGAAGGTCCTGGAGAACRAGAGAGGTGCCAGAGGACTGGAAGAAGGCTAAYGTCTTCAAAAAAGGCAAGAAGGAGGACCCGGGCAACTACAGGCCAGTAAGCCTCACCTCCATCCCTGGAAAAGTGATGGAACAGCTCATCCTGGCTGCTGTCTCCAGACASGTGGAGGAGAAGAAGGTGCTCAGGAGTAGCCAGCATGGATTCACCAAGGGGAAATCATGCTTGACTAACCTGATCGCCTTCTGTGATGGAGTGACTGGCTGGATAGATGAGGGGAGAGCAGTGGATGTCATCTATCTGGACTTGAGCAAGGCTTTTGACACTGTCCCTCACAACATTCTCCTGAGCAAGGATTGGAAGTGTGGGATAGATGAGTGGATGATGAGGTGGATTAGGAATTGACTCGATGGCAGCGCGCAGAGAGTRGTAGTCAGTGGCGCTGAGTCCAGTTGGAGGCCTGTAGTTAGCAGTGTCCCCCAGGGGTCGGTCCTCGGTCCAATCCTGTTCAACTTATTAATGACCTGGATGAAGGGCTGGAGTGCTCCCTCAGCAAGTTTGCCGATRATACCAAACTGGGAGGAGTAGCTGATAGCCCTGAGRTCTGTGCCACCATCCAGAGGGACCTGGACAGATTGGACAACTGGGCGGTGAGAAACCTCATGAAGTTCAACAAGGGTGAGTGCAGGGTCCTGCACTTGGGAAGGAATAACCCTGGACACCAGTACAGGCTGGGGACTGGCCTGCTGGAGAGCAGCTCTGTAGAGAGGGACGTTGGTGTCATGGTGGACAACCAGGTGACCATGAGGMAGCAGTGTGCCCTGGTGGCCAAGAAGGCCAATGGGATTCTGGGATGCATTAAGAAGAGCRTCTCCAGCAGGTCCAGAGAGGTGATCTTCCCCCTCTATGCAGTCCTGGTGAGGCCACATCTGGAGTACTGTGTCTGGTTCTGGGCTYCCCAGKACAAGAGGGATGTGGAGCTGCTGGAGAGAGTCCARCGCAGGGCTACGAGGATGATCAGGGGCCTGGAACATCTGYCCTATGAGGAAAGGCTGAGGGAGCTGGGTGTGTTCAGCCTGGAGAAGAGAAGGCTGAGGGGGGACCTGATCARTGTCTATAAATACCTCAAGGGAGGCAGTGAGGAGGGGACTGGCCTCTTTTCAGTGGTGGCCAGCGATAGGACTAGAGGAARCGGCCACAAGCTGAGGCACCAAAAGTTCCCCAGGAACTTAAGGAAACATTTCTTGACAGTGAGGGTGACAGAGCCCTGGAACAGGCTGCCCAGRGAGGTTGTGGAGTCTCCTTCTGTGGAGATCTTTAAYACCCGCTTGGACGCAGCCCTGTGCCCCRTGCTCTAGATGACCCTGCGTGAGCAGGGGAGTTGGACTAGATGACCTCTGAGATCCCTTCCAACCTTAAGCATTMTATGATTCTAATGGATAAGCCAATGGGTAATGCTCAACAATAGGTAAGCTTAAATGACACATAATATCTAGCAAGTAAACCCAGCATCATGTCTGGAAACCCAGAAACAAGCTACTTCTGTTAAGCACTGCACTATGTCCTTGATGACACACTAAGCTCAGAGCCAACTCCTATGCTTTTAAGGTTTTGAGAATGGAAAGAATATTTTCTGATAGGAAAGAGACTGGGGTAAGCAAGTTTATCTAAASTCAGAGGAGATTTTAAACAGATTAGTGTAGCTTCTCTGGACTAACCCCAAATTAAGCAACATACACAGTGATCTACAGAAGGCCTAAATTGTCTAAAAATCCTTCTAGCAAAAGAAAGAAAATAAACCCCCCCTATTTTTTATTCCAGSTATTTCTAAGTTGAAACTATGAGCAGGCCAAAAAGCCACACATACTTTATTCCTTCTTAAAATATAAACAAATGAAAAGCACTTACCAAATGTAATTCCCTTCATAAGTCTCCAGCACAATGAACTCCATATGTTTCAGAGTAAAATGTTTTAATAATGTTATTTTGCATGAMTCCAATCACTTGATGAAAAAGGAATTTCAGGTAACATACAGACATTCATCTATAGTGGGCATTTTTTTACTGAGAGTTAACAAGATTGTTTGTAATTCTCAACAACTCAGGCATATTCTTATTTAAATATATTACACACAACCTAGAGTTGAAACTGAATTCCACATAACATCTATTTTTTTTATAGTCCTGAAATGTGGTGRAGCAACATTTTCCATTGCTAAGAGATCCTGGTGATCTCTTACCATAGGTGCCTRTCGAAAATAAGGAAGCAGCAGAAACACTTTAAACTCAAAATTATGCATATGCAAGCAACATACAAAACAGTTTAGTCTAATGGATTGTCCTAAGCTTGAAATGGATAGAGAGTCATGATATGAGACTGGCTGTTTATGTTTGGCCAGATTTTGGCCCAATACCATTACTAGATGATATGCCGTTGATTCTACTTCCTCCTAGAACCATTACACACAAAATGTTTTGCGCCTCGGGGGAAAAAAAAACCTCATGGCAGCAGCATTATCATGGTTGCCTCTTTCTCACCTAGTCTCACAGGTTCCTGTGGAATGCTTCATGTCCATGATCAGGCTTTCCTCTTCTCTTGTCACCACTGATTCCAACAGTGGTAACAAAGGGTCCAAGCCAAGGGTCTGGGCTCAAATCTACACCTTGTGGTCTCTCCGCTCTGAGAATGGTGCAACTTGTTGGAGAAGTGGAACCATGTTACAGTTGGCTAGTTACAGCTTTCACCCCTTCTCCTCATGTAGTCCAAAAGGTTCTCTGTCATTACTGCTTGAGCTAAGGCTTGAATAGAATTTCTAATCATGTTCTTAGAAACAAAAATGGTCCCTTCACCTTCAGTCTGCAGCACTAAGTTTGAGAAGAAGAGGCTGTTAGTAAGCACTCTCTGTGACAAATGATGCCACTTCCTAGATCTGTCACTTTTTGGCATATATCAAATACTGACACAAAGATACAATAAGCAATGCGCTGCCTAAGAGGTAGAGAAAATAAAACTCACCTTGGCAGGCTCGTTCATCATCAACAGGTTGATAGCCAGCCTTGCAGGTGCATCGTCCAATGGCMACCATCCACTCGCCTTCTCCATTGCAGTGCAACCGAACACCTGAAGACCCAGTCGTGCTTGCCTCTTCAGCATTTGCCACACATGTCCCTGGTGACTCAACCAGAGAGGTCCTCTCCCCTCCGGCAAATGTTTCAGGGAAGGAGGCAAATCCTTTCACTACAGCTGGGCACTTGTAGAAGAAGACTTGAACTGCCACAAGGGACATGCAGGCTCCTGAGTCCTGGAAGGCCAGGTAGAAGCCACGCTGGGTAAGTGGCCCGAAGCTACGGACTTTAACATTCATCTTTACCACCTTCCCAGTGCTGTCCACCTGGGAAAAGCTTTCATCAGCTGCAATAGTATCTACCTTGGTCCAGGGGCCCTCATGCCACTCTGGCGAGTCCTGGGAGGCTATGTCAGTCTCTGCTTGGTGGTAGTAGAGTGTGAAAGTCTCCTTGCAGGAAGAGGCCACAGTACGCATGCTGGCACAGTCTCTCACTGAGAAACGGAGGCGGACATGTACTCGGTGGGCCCCATGTCGTTCAATGAAGTGAGTACGCAACCAGTTATTCTGACCTGGTTCAGCCACATTACAGACTTGAAAGGTTCGGATCAGGCGCTTCTTGTCATCCAGGACACTTACCTCATCCCACTATAATGGATGTATGGGAGAAAAAAATTAAAAAAAAATAATTAAAAAAAATGAAGAAATAATAAAAAATGTGATTCTGTGTTCAACTGTGCAAAAATTTGGGACAGACTTTCTTCTTTGCTTTAGAGGAAAAGGGTCCCACACCTATTACAGGACTTGAACCCACTGCTGGTATGTGCAGTACAGTGGTCTAAAGAAAACAAAGTATGATGTTGTAAAGAAAGATATTTAAAGGATGAAAGGAAGGATTGCTTCTATGCAAACCTGTCATATGGTATTGAGGATCTTTATGTCAGAAGTTTATATCTTCCGCTCTCCCTCCATCTTTACTATCTCCAGAGGCAAGATGTACAAAACAAATGAGGCAGAAATGAGAGACTATCCTTTGGACAAAACATTATAGCAGMAGTCTCTCCTACCCTGCTCTACTACAATTAGGCTGTTTGGGGGAGTGCTGGAGATCTCATAAGCACTTCTGAGGGAGGGGGGAAGGAGAAGAAGAAGAAGAAATAGCATCCTATCCCACAACCTTCTCTCTTAAAAATATGTCTTTGCACAATGTACAGTGTTCAGGTTGTTCAAATGAACAGAGAACATAAAACAAGCCTCATTGGCTCCCATCTTTTTTTTTCCTTCATTGCCTACATACTTGCTACTAGAGGTTGGGGCAAGAAGACATGAGAAATGCTTACCCCATCAGGAGGGTGGGTGGTCCAACCAATCTCTGAGGTTTCTCCAGTGGTATCCAGAAGTATTTCTGTTTATGTTAAAAAATAATTAAATAAAAAGAGCATTTTGTGCTTTTCCAAGTCATGGTAAAATTTTATCTGTCCCTCACAGAACTCTCTGGAGAAAACAAAACAAAGTAAAACAAAGCAAAATAAAACAACCACTTCTGTAGAGAGCTTCCACAAACCCAGAACACATATTCATGTTTTGAGATGAAACATATAGACTATATCTATACAACTTCAGCAGGGCCAAGAGAGGGGCTTTGGCACTGGCACATGATCATGCTGTGCCATAACTACCAAGCTGCTTGGCATTATCTGGCCAGACAAACCTTCCTTCAGGAAATGTGTAGCCATAGCCACAGCATGGCCAAGATTTATCATAATGAGAATTACAGGTGAGACTACTCTCTTTTTGAAAAGAGTAGGACAGAAGTTATATGGATATGTGTCAGATTATGCCATTACCCATAGGGGCTCACTTGATCACTTTATTTACTAGTGTAAATGTAAGGCCAAGATACCTTGGCTTCTGGCTAATTATCAAATAGCCTTTTGTATACTCCTTGGGTGAAGAGAACCTCACAGGTCAACCTTATTCCCTCAACTAGTCTGCATCCCCCTTGTAAGTGAATCTGCCCCTGGAGGTAAGTACCAGACTGGTCGCTCTTGGAGATGATTCTCCATTCATTACAAAGCAATACAGAACACACATAGTGACACTGAAAACTATACATATGGTACTCCCGGTTGGGAACATCAGCTCTGACAGCCCCTGGAAGGTATAAGTATGCAAGCATGTAACTGTTTATGTGTATTTTACTGGGGGGGCACAGGAAAAAGAATGTAGGTATTTGCGTCTTCTGATACGTATCGTACATATGAATTTTTGCTTGGTTGGTTGCTTGCTTCTTTTAATTTTGTCTTTTCTGTTCTATGGACTTGTGTACAAATAAATAAATTTAAAAAGGAAAGGAAATGGAAATGGAAAAGGGAGAAAAACCCAACAATTCTTGCTGTTCTCCTTAAAGATGTGATTGTCCCAGCGTTTAAGCAGACACACTACATTAATAGTTACTATTTTCATATTGTAGGATTACTGATTCCAATGTACTGATAAGCACTCCTTGGAATTCAAAGAACATTAAATATCAAAAAGAGCAGGTCAGTCTCATTCTAAAACAGAGATGATTAAGGGATCAAGTTTATCTAGACCTCAGACTTCCCCAAAGTCCCAGAATTAATGTTTTGCATATTCCTATGGATAATAAGTTTCTTAAGCTTTTCTGAGGAAAAGCTACAGCAAGTTGCCACAGGTACCAATTTCAACAGAAATAAGTATCTGAGCTGGCTTGCTGGAACTGGAAAGATCTACTGCTTACTGCTGAACCAAACACCTTTACAGAATTACCTAGCCGACCTGAGGAATACAGACCAGGTCTGCACTCTGGTCTCTGCCACTGCTGGCAGGCAGCTTATTCTCCTGATAGCTTCTCTCCAGGGAGCCAGGTAATCTTTATCAAGCAGATAAATATTTCACAGAGGAACCAGATACAGGTGGCCTGAAACAGACTGGACTCCCCATGCAATGGTGAATTTTTAAAAAGCCAGGAAACATAGAACAAAAAGTACACATGATTATTATGTGCTTATACCTCATTTGTAGGCACAGAGTCAAAAGTCCCCAATTATTTTCCCTCTACTGTTGGCTGTATCTCTTCATCACTCCCTAGTTATCCTTGTAAAACCAACAAACCAGAGAGCTGTTCTCTACTGCTGAGAAAAACGGGTGCTCTATGATTCATGTTCAAATGGCTAAAGTTCCCTGACCTTACAGAAATGAATGGTTGGATTCAAACCATCTCTCAGGAATGGTCTTTTGTTCATTCTGACTTTTGACCTATACCTAGGCACTGTTTAGGAAAATATTAGTTGGAATGGACCAAGCCCAAGGGTTTGGACAGGGGACAATTAATAATGTAACACTATGGATGACCACATGCCTTTGYTTACATGCAAGTCTTCACTCTGTCAGTTTATTGGCACTGATGGAACAGTCCATATCCCCACTGCAATGGGCCAGACCATTCTAAACTCTGTTGGTCTTTAGTGTAGAGAGTAATGGTCTCTTCAGATGAATTTATAATGAACTATACTCTTTCAGTCTTGTCCAGAATCAAGGATATGGAGATTGGATCAGACTCAGGACTAAGACTGTCCATGATACTGCTAGACACAGGCAGGTAACCTCAAAGTCTCAGTCAAGCAATACTCCACCCTGTCTTAAAACAGAGGAATAATCAGGATATATGAGATATATGGAAGCTTTAAATAGATGAAATGAAGAAAATTATTCCTTGACTCCTGTTTTAATTTTACATTTTGAACAATGAGATTCCATTTTCTTAAGASTGCTATTTTAGTTCAAAACAAACAAAAAATAGTTGAGAAAGTCTCCCCTATTTTGCTTCCTAAATTCTTCTACAAGATCTCACACAGCAGTGAGTCAAATGGACTACTTGCACTCTACCTCAAACATATTCAAAACTGACTACAATCTCATTTCACAATGAACCCATTCTTTCAAACCAAAAGCTGTTCTTTGTTTGTTAATACAAGGTCCAGCAAACAAATCTGAATTGGCTGGGTTGCTGAATCCAGGTGCCCAACAGAAGCAAGGCTSCTGCTGCTGTTCCATATGCCAAGGTCCAACTAGTAGAGAAACTGAGTGTATATTCACAACAGGCACATACACAAACACATATATATAACACATATGAACACATAAAATTAGCCACGTGAATCAGTATGGACAAAACACTCATCAGTCATGTAAACACAAAGAGCACCAATAGCCTCAATACATCTCCCTCTCCAGCTGATCAGAATGAAGGTCTGTTAGTAGAAAATACATACACCTTCATATACAATATGGATACTTCCAATAACTGATATTAGATTCTCAGTCTATCCAGCAGCTGGCTCTTGGTCTGGTTTGCTTCCACATATGGAGAGATACACATCTACAAATGACTCTCTCAAACAACTTCCAGATCTTGCTGTCTACCCAGGCATCTGCCTAGACTTCCTGGCCCCCTCAGTATCTGATCTCTCCAAGTAACAGAGACACATGAATGTAAACAGGTCTCTCAGCTGATGCTCAGGATACCAAATTTCCCAGTTGGCTGACTTGAACCTCCTGATGCCTCCAACAGCCAGCCCTCAGACCCTTTGGTCCCTACCTAGTTTTCCAAGACACTTATCCTGCTCAACGGTCTCCCAGTCTGACTTGATACTCACTAGCAATCACACACTATGACGTACTCTCACTCAGGCCAGTTGCTGGCACCACAAACACATGAGCCCCTATTACTTGCAATCTGACTCCAGTGGCTGGCACTCAAACCTCCATGCACACACATCCTATAGAGTATCCTCTCTCGGAGGGCTGGAGAAAGGCTAGGAAATGGAGTYTAACAAGGCAGGACAGACAAGACATTGCTGATCAGTATGCTTGTCTGGCAATCTGGTAACAAGCAAATAGCCCCTTTTATCCACTTATCCCCCTATTTTCCTACCCTTGTTCCTCCACAAGGGATCCCCTTCGATCTCTCCCTTTCCCTGTCTATGGTTTGCCCCCTAAGCAACTTGCTGTAAGTTTTGTACAATTCCCATATGAACTTCCCTGGATCCCATAAAGTTCTGTTAAGCTGTTGGTAGCAACCCTCCKCCATCTGGAAGGTGCTCCAGGGAGCTTTTCCCATTGACTCGTGTTTATGAGTTTCTTGTCCAGACAATGGGACCAATCACTGTCCTGTGATAATCCTAGGAGAATCCAGGTCAGGATACTCATTTCTCTTATTCAGTTATTCTAGTTCTCACACCTGTCATTGTTTCTCTGTGCTCCTTTGAAGACCAGCCTTTTATCATATAACCTACCAAATACTGTTATATAAATGTGAGCTATCAGTTGGAGATAGAATACAGAGAAATCTTTGGTAAACTTTAAACACGCTAAACAGCAACATGATGAAATAAGTAAGTATAGCAATGGATAGTGATTTAGCTAAAAAACAAGCTGAAGTAGCTGTGTATAGTTCAAAATCTCTGCATGTTCTTGCTTACTTTGTATAAAGATCTCTAATTATATAATTTAATTATATAACAAAAATATCTTTTTATAGTTCAGATATGATCTAACATGACAAAACAAGCTTGAGTTGTGAAGTATGCCTCCTTATGTAAGAGAACGTATACAAGCCTAAGACACACAAGACAAAGGAATTTGATCTCAGAGAAAGATAAATCTTCTTTAAAATATTGATAAGTCATTCCTGCAGTGATTGTTTCTGCATCAGTTCTGTTCTCACATGCAATTAACCAGAAAGCATTTTGGAGGCAATGGGATATGTATTTAGTAAGTTCCATGAGGTATAATTTCTAACTATTTGCTATGTCAGAGCAAAATGCTGACACTATCAGAACATCAAATTTGTCATCAGCATGGAGAAATTATCACACTCCAGTCAGGAGTTATGTACCATCTGTCAAAGACAGTAATGTCAGCCAACTGGTTGAGGATATGGAATGTTGCAGTTATTTGCAGCGTAGCAGAGCTTTCAAGCTTTGTGGGTTTTTATCCATTTTCCTCTCTGCCTTTTGTTTTCATCCATTTTTCCTATTCTTTTGTTAAAGCTCTTAGGAAGCTGACAAGATTTAAGTGATGCATTAATTCTTTTAAATCCTTCAGGAAATGATGAGTTAAGGCAGGAGAAATCAGGAAATAACAAAATTAAATGTTTAGTTTCTGCATATATAACCTAAACTCTGCATATATAACCTAATTAAATGATTGCATATAACTTCTAGTAATACGATATATTTTCTTTCCCTGCTTAAGGGCTTCTTTGTGTAAAAACTCACCATTGAGTCTAGAACTTATACTTCTGTGCAACTGTACTCCTGTCAAACTGGTTGCTTCTAAAGGCTGTATGATGTGATTTTTAGAGTTTATTAATGTTTTCTGCTTTTTTTTTGCCTTTAAAAAGACTAAAATGTCAGCATGTTTGCTTCTGCGCCAGTTCTACTGAAGCATATAGTTCGAGATATTGCATTTAAGAAGAATGTAAAGCCCAAAGAGCTCTTCCTTTTCTCTGAAGCTTTAATTAGCTTTGAATATAAATAGTTTTAGTAGCATCCTGACTAGCCCTCTATTGTCCTCCAAGCAGTGAGCTATTCTGCAGCTCATGAACAGTTTCATTATTGAGTTTTGACATATACCSATGAAGAGTATATGAACCCATGAACAGTGATGTCCTGGTACTACCTGGTACCAGGTGGTACCATACTGGATGTCCTGGTACTACAGGAACTACCAAGTAATCTATCATGGGAGAAAGCATATCAAGTGTAGCTGCTGAGATGGACAGGATGTCTAGGACAACCTGGTCTCATCTCCAAATAACCTGTCCATCAAGCTTAATCCCACCCATCTCTCACTTGTTTTCTCCTGGCGGTTCTGCCCAGGGCACTCCAGGCATGTGCCAAAGATTTTGGCATGCAGGGTAGCAACAGGAAAGAAGCAGGCAGAAAATGACAGGAAAAAAAAAAAAACTTTGCTAGGACTTCAATAACTCTTGTGAATCACAAGCAAAGGAAGTATATTTTTTTCCTGTGAAGAAAAGTAATATACATTTTTAATGTTATTTTTATGTAACAAAACAAAAAGTAATAGCATGTCTGACTCCTCTGAAAATTACCTTCATGAAAAAAAAATAAACAATTTTCCTACAGTTCAATGTTAAACCAACTCCAGCAATCAATACATTATTTTCTACCATCCAAGATGTTAAACCAGGTTATAGAAGAGGTAGGGGAAAAAGTAAAATAAAATTGACCACAGTCTTTCTGTACGTAACACTCTTACCACATAGCTATTTTAATTGGAAAAGGTGCTACTGAAGCAGCAGAATTATCCTTTCATCGTATCTTAAACCTCCTGAAGATACTTAAATAGGCCATTCAGCCATTCTGCGAGCTGGATAGTTTTATAAAACAACTGTAGGCACTAAGATCTGCAGAACACATCATTGCTTTGGCATATATTTAATTAGCTCAGCAAAATGAACTTAGTGGCTGCAATTGTAAACATTTATAAGTCAGTCAAAGCAAAATCAATATTCCACAGGAGAATTCAGACGTGTGCCTGARTAATAGGTATTTCATTATCAAGTTACAACTTGTCTACAGCTATTTTGCCTGGAGCCCTTCAAGCTTTCTTAAATTTTATGCTTCCCTATCTTTTACACTGAGTAAGATTAGCTTAGCAAAAATCTTTAAAGATAAACTGTAAAAGCAATAACATATGCCCCTAGCTAGGCTAGTTACAGAAATTAAGATTCTGTACCTTTCCTTCTGTGTTAAAAATAATAACATAACATAACATAACATAACATAAAGCCACTTTCTTCCAGCATGTAGCTCAAAAACAATACCTCCCCCCCAGAAAAAACCTAAAACCATAACAACTTATAACTGACAATGCAGTTTTACTGAGAAATACTGTGGAATATTGCTTCCTTCTTAAAAGTCAAAACAACAAGGTTACAAATGTGTTCTTTTTCTAAAACAGTTTTACCTTGTTCTTCCCATTCAGGTTTTTCTCTAGTCAAAAAACCATACCTGAAAAATTTTGGACGACATGTTCATTCCTAGTGAAATTAGTGCATGCAAATACTAGATCAGTTAAGCCTAATGGTTCTTTTTTATATACAAAAAAAATTCCCCGAAGCGCCCTAGGGTTCATTTTAAACTGCTTACAAGAACTTCCTTACTTCTGAGTCATGAAGGGGTTTAAACTCCCACTGCATCCTGTAAAAAGAGCAAAGGTGCCCTCACCCCACCTATAAAGCATTCCGCATAGGAAGTATTTTCTGTCTTGATAATGAAACAAAATGTGTCTTGCAGATTCTGGCTACTCCCCCTCACTATGCCTCCCTTAATTTCTTAGCCATTTGCATAAAGGGTTTTATTAGTATTTTATCCAGTAGTTTTGCCATTAATAGAGAATTTAAATAATAAAAATAAAATTCTTCAGTTTGAGAGAAAAAAATCAATTACATTCAGACTGTTCAAAGCAAATCCAAATATCTGAAAAACACCTGTAAAATAAATTATCCTGAATAATTTTTCCCATTGAGTCAATTCATTTTAGTCAGAGATGAAATACATTCCAGGCATCTTCTAGAAAACAGAGATAACACGATTTCCTTATACATTTTTTTTTCAATTTAATTCTGAACTCGGAAGTTTCAGCTTGTATTGTACAGTACCAGGAATCAGCAAAAAACATATTTGCTAATTAGTCTGTTGGCTTAGTCTGCAGCAAAGCTAAGCTTTTCACAAAATTCTCAGCAGACTTCCTTCCTTCCTTCTGCTAATACAGAATTTTTCCTTGCCTTCTGACCACAACCAAAAAAAAGTGCATCTAAAATACAAATTATATTATATTGCTATCATAGGACCATGTACTACTGCCACATCGCCAGGATCTGACCCCTCAACCCGATTCAGCAGCTCACAAGCACTTGTACCTTTTGATTTGTAGACAGAATTTCACTTGGCCATTCTAATCCAAGCAATACCAGCACATGATCTAGTTGTATCATGCAGTGTTCTCTAAATKCTTTCATCACTACAAACTTGAAGGAGTGATCACTGAATTCTGAAAATGTCAGTTTCTAAAGAAATTGAGTTATTTTGTAGCTGGAGAGCACAGATATTTTCCCTCCTTTCTCTTATCTCAGTTTCTGCATTAGTTACACTGCGGCGTAAGAACATTTGCAGTATTTTGTAAAACCATTTAAAATTCTGCAGTACATTGAGCCGCAGAGACTTAAGAACTTCAGTTACAATCCTGCATGATATACTCCCAGGGAAATGACATGAACTAAAAGACAGAAAGAAAAAATATATATATACACATATATACCTGTGTGTGTGTATATATATATATATATATTATATATATACTTATTTATTTATATACTTTTATATATATAAAAACACTTGCCAAGGGTCTACAATGGTATCCACTTTCTGCAGTTTCCATGAACTTATGAAGCCTATGGCCTGAATATGCCACAAGAAACCTCCTCCTTCACGATAAATCCTGAGTGACAAGGCCTGGTGACACAGCTTCAGATCACGGTGCAAAGACATGCTTCCTTTCGCTTTTTGGGGYTTTTATTACCATTTCCGAGGAAACACATACTAAATACCTAAAAAATCTCCTTCTACTCATTATATTCTCTCCAAACATCCTTGTCCCTCACTCTATTCATTTCCTATTAAGACAAGGGAAGTTTTAACAGTGGTCTTTCCTTTTTTTCTTCCCTATATCTATCCTGTTTTTCTCCAGATCTTCCCACTTCAACTGCTCTTCTTTCCTTGCCTCCAAGTCTTTCCTTCTCCAACTCCCTCTGATTCCTCCCCCATYTTCCTCTCCTTTTTCAGAGCTTTCACAAATGTGCATTCCTCACAAAGCAGTGCAGTTCACTGAGCACAAGTGGCTGCAAGGGTATTTCTTGGAACAAAGAAGAGAGTTGTTTACAATACCTCTACCATTCTCTAATTCTCTCCCATACCTTCCTTCTTACCATTCCTGCAATTACCCTCTGTTCTAGCACCTATTCTCCTTCCCCTCCCCCACTTTTCTTGGCCTTTCTTCTTCTCTGTCCTGCCATATTCTCTCTACTCTGGCTTCATTATTCTCTCCCTCCTTGTCTCTTCTGACTCAGCACATACTACCTCTTTTGTTCATGAAAAGCATTCCCTTCTTATCTATTATACGGGACAACTGGCTCAGATGGCAGAAGCAAAAATTACTGATTTCAGCCAACTGGATGCAGCCAGTAGAAGAGCATAAACCTTCAGACTGTTTCGCAAAACAAACATGCTACAAAAACATAAACACAAGTATTGAATACACACAAAGCATGAAGAAGAASCTTATTCAGAAGCAAAAGTTTTTATTCTCCAAGATTCTCTTACTTCTAAGGTAGCTAACATAAATTCTTATTTATGGGATAAGTTCTTCATATGGAGAGCACTGTGGAACAAGCCTGTTYCACTAGAAACAATACTAATACTTTCCTTATCACATGAGACAGTGAGCTACCATTAAACAGAAAGACATTTCTTGAAGACTATCTAGACTCGGTTGAGCATACTAGAGAATACATCTTTTTCTCTACAGATGATGTTTGGAAAGTTGATACATTATATAAAATCTGCTCTTACCTTCCAGACAAGTGACTAGATGAAAGAAGCAGACCATCCACAGGCAACCCATTCCCGCCACTCTCTTTGCACTGTTGGCAGCATTAGAATCCATCAAGATTATCTCTGGATTCTACCATGTCCAAAAAACCACATCTCACTCCTTTCAAACGTTCACAGGCTGCTTGGGGTATTCCAATCCCTTCCTAAGTCAAAGCGGAGAGATCTTCACACAGAGATGTGCTGGTTAAGACAAAAAGTGGAAACAGAAATTAGGTCACAGTAATAYAGAATTGGTTCTTTATATACAGGTGCCTCATCATTTACAACTTCCGAGCTACATGTGATGAGAGAGTAGCACAGACACAGCACGAGTTATTTTAGTGCTTTCCTACATGCCCCCAYCTTGGCAGTCAGTCCTAGTATTGTTTTGTACAATACCAACACATACAGAGACAACCACGGCATCAGTGGTAGTGGGGTTGCCCAGGTCAATGTTTAACTCACGGTATACACTGTATTCTTGCTGAATGGCTTAAGTCTTGACCTTTTGAAGCTTCTGGCCTGTTCCAAACCCCTTGTGGGCTTTCCAAATTCTCTCTCTTATAATTGTACTTCGCCTGTTCAGGACGCTTCAGTGCAGTCTCCATGACAGAAGAGTTCATGGCATTTATGGCAATGCATACTTGGACTGTTGACATTTCACTCTAGAAATAACTGCATTTCAGATGTAGGCATTCATTCCTACAAAACCACCATTCATCCTTGGCAGTATGACACTTTCCAAGATGGACAGCATTATTTCCCTAAATATGCTCATAGATAAGGGAACAAATCATAGATGAGCATTTTTCAAGGGAATCTCTATCCGAGCCRGGAAAACAACTCAAGTCTAAATTTATTATCTCAAGTAAAGTATGAAAAACAAAAACAAACAATAAAAACAAACAAACAATAAAAAAGTAAACAACACCCTCTTAAGAAGCTGACAGCAAAGCTTAACAGCCTGCACAGGACTGTAAAGCCAAGTCTTGTATTGAATTGTATCAACTCAGCACAATAATTTTATTGTTGTAACAAGGTATTTTCGGGTCCATCCATCCAGTACCCACTCTGACAGAGAAATAATTTGGTAKTATGCATGTTATGTGAAAAACAATATGTTGTTTCTTTAGGTGACCTTTGCGCAGAGCATTACAAATGCTTCAGTGATACCAGAAAGTGTAGCTAATGAGAAAAACAGTCAAGARAGAGAAGAAATGACTTAGTAACTTGGTTGAGAAAGAGTTGCAACTAAAATAAGGGGCTTCACTACAGTGACCTTCTCCTCTACTCTATCCTCTACTGCCCCAACAAAGACCTGAAACACCAAGTACAGATGAACTAAGGGTACTCCAAAGATCCAAAAAWAATAAAGAAACTAAAGGGACTTCGAGAAGAAGCAACAACTCTGATTCAGTGAAATGATTTATAAGGAGAGAGAAAAATCAGCTGTGACTGAGGAAAAGCAAAAATTAAATGAAAGAACTGGAGGTAATACAGGCAATGTTTTAGTTTAGGAAGGGTATAAACACCACATAAAAAATAAACACTGCAGAATGAAACTATAAAAGGATAAAATTTCAGACTGAAAGATCAGAATCCCCTTCTTATTCTAAGAACTATCAGATATAATGGAATCAGTAACCCAAAAAATAAATRATCAATTCTTATTAAAAAAATTCTTTTTGGGGGCAGATGTGAAGTCAATAGAACAACAGTTCTCATGCTCTCATGCATACTTATTTCAGAATATAAAAAAYATTTGCATGGAACAGTGTCGATCTAAACCAGTTTAAACCCTCCGCAGTGGTAGAAAGAGATGTGATACCTGGAGAGAACTTGAAAGTATGGCCATTTTGTGGTCARTTCATCCTATAGTCTTTGAACATCCACAAACACAGTAACAGGATTGCTCAAGCAATGAATTTATCCAATCCCTTTTCCTGAACTTGCTGAGACTCTTCTATGCACTGCGTGCACTTCTATGGCAACTGATTTCATGTGGTCAATAACTATGTGTAATGAAGTATTTTTATGTAGTTTAAACTGATATACCAATATAAGGTGAAATCACAACAATACTAAACTGTGAATCCTTTAAGTCTAGTTACAATAGAAATAATTACAGGGGTATCGTTATAACCTCCTTCTGCTATGCTTGATCCAACAAATCRCCCTCATATATATCACACTTCTTTCTCACACAAAGTACCTACATGTAAAAGAAAGGCACCTCAAAAACTSTCTTGGGTACAGAAAATGCTTTAAAAGACTTTCTTGGTGCAGTCTTGACATCTCTTCCACATTTCGCAYTGTGACTCTTAACAGCCTAATATTATCTGTCAGTAAAGAATATTAAAAAAGATAAATGAGCAAATCCTCTAGCTAATATAGTTGTGCTGTACATTGATTCATCATTTTTTAGAGAGAGTAGAGTAAGAAAATGGGAGCTAATATTTCATCTGGTTAATGCTAATATTATGCAGGAGATCGAAGGTTCTTTTTAATTTTTTCTCCATGTCTACTATCCCATTATAATTGTTATTTTGCCACTGAAATAGCCCTGTGACTCTGGCCCAGTCACCTCATTAGGATAAATCTTATCTGTACAGCTCACAAGTCTATTGTGAAAAGTTGCCATTCAATGCAGCACTTCGAACAGTTWTAACACTGTGTAGCTCTTAAACTGTGTAGACCATAATGACAGTAACCACTATTCTTWTCTTTCTGTATCCTGAACAGGAAACAGATGCAGGGACAGCAACACATAGTGTACTGATCAGCATTTTAATATTACAGAATTAATGTGTTTTTCTTCAAAATTCATCACTGGGGCATACACAGCAGCACAGAGGAACACTTAATTCAATACATAAATTGTTTCAACAACTGTTATAAACCTTTTGTCCTCTGTTATTATCTATGATTATTTTAAATGACTCCAAAATATTTCAGAGATATCTTGGAAGAGAACAAAACTTGCAGTAGACCTTTGAGAATAATTTTAAGGTTAATGTAGTTTATTAATTTAATATATAGAGAAAAACTAAACTATACGTGCTAAAGTATAATTACATTTAAATATATTATTTCTTGACAAGGTAATTTACAATAAATTTCCTCTAGGCTGTTTATTAGAGAATATCTGCAAGGGAAAATGGTTGTGTCTATGACTTTTAGGATTCTTTAAAGTTTACAACAATTCAAAAGCTTCTTTTCAACACTCTCTGAAGAAAGGAATTTACCCTCTTGTTTACACTGAAAATATCAGGACTCTGGAAGCTGGTCCTCTGTTCTGGCAGTAAATTTCCTGCTGGATCCAAGAGAAGAACAGACCTTACAGGGAAGGGGAGGTTATTTTAATTGAATTTTATTAAGTCCTTGGGATTCAGATAAACCCATCCAAAGAAGGTGTCCAAATTAACAGAATTATTACTCTAAACTTCCTCTACATCCAGTAGATTGGATCATTTTCAGTAGATTCCTAAGATCTCTACTAAATAAAAAAGGGAGCTTTGAACAGCTRAACTCCCTCTCCAGGTTCCTCCACAGAAGCCACCTAAAGCTCTATGGGGCAATTCTCAACCTTTCTGTCTCCTCCCAACTCATCCTATGACTCAGATGTGACCACTTCAGTGCTTAGCTAACCATACTACTTTTATTTAAGTCTCTCTTCTCTGTCATGGCACATAGACTTGCTTAGACTTGCCTCACAGCTGGGACAGTGATCCTGAGTTTATCCTTCTGACCAATATTCCTTCACTGCTGTCCCTATGTTTCCTCAGAAACTCTCAATGCTTCCTCGGACACTCTTGATGCTTTCAAAAAAATGTTTCTGCCACATGTAACAAGATAGACATTAGTCTCTCAGTACTATTGCAATAAACACATCAAATAATGCTTTGTTTTGTTTTGTTTTGTTTTTAATTAAAGATTCAAAAGCAGAACCTTTCTTCTACCTGCCTACCAGGTACTTGAACTAAATGCAAACTATGTACAGCAAAATGTATTTTGAAGTTCCTAAATGAAATCTCTTCCCACTTGAGAAGAACTGACTTACCAGATAGATTTTTTTAATCATAATTCATGAGTTCTTCACATATTTATTCAAAGAAATACTGCTAATCACACCAAATTTTTAATAGTAAAACTTGAAAAACAAACAGAGAGACAAACAAAAACAAATGACTGCCCACTGCAATTATCTTCTTCAATGGAAAGAGTAGGTAACAGTAGGCAATAGCTCTGGCAATAACTTCATTGGGTTCTCATAATCAAATTCATCCTAATGTTTCTTAGGAGACTTCTCTTAACACAACAGTGCATAGGCCTTTGGAATGCAATTTTATCCAAGTGGAAACAAATATGATGTCTGATTTACCTTTTGCATAGGTCAAAGCATATCTGCACAAGGAGGGCACTGAGGCTAAAGAGAAGAAAAAAAAAAAAAAGGAAATTTACAGTCTTTTGAACATAGCATTAAACCTTTCTCAGGTAATGTGTAAAAAGTTTTATTTTCAAAATCCTCAGCATAGACTTTGATGTTAAGGAAATCTGACTTAAGTATTTCTGAGACAGGTCAAATTATTAAGTTTTATGTGAAGTTTTCACAAAGAAAAAAAAAAAGTTCATTTTTTTGCTAGTGAAAATTCTTCCTAAAAATCATACTCTGGTTTTTCCAGTTAGGCTGATTTTGCTTCTTTTGTCTCTGAAATTAATGTTTTATTAGCTAACAAGCTCTGATTGCTGATGGATGGAAAATTCTAAAGATGGCAAGCAGAATATTTGTAATGGAAAGTCAAGAAATGCCACAAGGCAGACAAATAACCTTGGGGTCTGCTCAAGGTAGATACATGGGAGATCATCTGCAAATCTGCATGGACAAATCAAGCGGAAAGATATAGAAGGGTTTTAAAAGCACTGCCAAGTAGTTGGAAAAGAAGGTGGATTCTCAAGGGATTGAAAGATTGGGTATGGAAGAAGTGGGAGAAGGGCTTAAAAGGCAAGATTTGGATTATGAAAGTTTACATGCATGAAAAGGGGGATTTTTTTATTAGCATATTCCACAGTTTCTCCTTTTAATTAAGAATCTATCCTCACACCACATGCCTGGAAAGATAAGAACCAAGCTGTATGCATTGCACTTAAAATACAAGTAGTAAAGATTACAATTTTTGCAAGCCAGGAGAGCTCTGTAGAGCAAGCTGTAGTAAAGTACATTAATTTAAAATATATATATGTATGCATTTACTCTTTTATAAGAGTATTTCAGGAAGTAGCATTTAGCATAAACAGCAAGTGTCTGTTATTCATATTTACAGTACTCAAATGTATGCTATCTATTAGAAAACAGTCATAGCACTGGTACCTAGTTACAAGATAGTATTCCTCTTGCATGGGAAGTCYCAGCATTTTGAAATTGCTTTTCATTTCAAGAGAGAAAGTGAAATTTCAAAAGTGACCGTAGAGAAGAATGCTCTTTTTACAAATTTGGAGTTCTCTCTGACTCCAAGGAACCACTTCTGCACTCAGAGAACCTGCTCTGCAAATTACGGGCTAGATTTAATTACAACTGGAGGGTGGGGGGAGAGATTTTATTTGTTTATTTATTTATTTGTGTTTTAATAAGCTTAATGTCCTTATGCTATCACATGGCTTGGTTCTCGAAGTGTTGACTGCAAGCACTTGCAGATAGCAGCTATTTTACTTTTAAAACTATGCCATTATTAGCATTATCACTGTCCTTTCAATTCACGTGAAGAAAAGCAAGCAGAATGCTTCCCTGTAAAACAGCAAGGCAGAATGCACTGAGGCATAATCTCCTCACTGACTTTGCTGTTACCCTGATCTTAATGTATCAGTCCACTGACTGCCTTAAATTTTGCTGACTGCACCAAAAGGCTACACAATACACAAGCTTTAGCTGAGGCCTCTAAAGCAGAGTGTTTGAAGTGGAAATGCATGCACAAAGCTAGGAAGTTCCAAGGGAAGGAGAAATTGGCTCAAAGGAAAGTCCCATCGCGCAGCTAGCATCCTTACACGACCAATGCTTGCCAAGACGGGAATTGTCTGCTCGGTTAATAAAAGCCTCACATTCCTATTAGGCACTAAAGCGCTACCACTTAAACCAGCACTGCATGGAGACGCTCCACAACATTTCACACCAGTACTAACTATATCTATAACTGTTTTTGGAGGAGATGTGTGGTTATCACGCACCAACAATTAACCATTGAGCTAACTCCTCTGCAGCAATCCCTCAGGGAACAGTAAGAATGCAGAGCCAGGGACTGTGAAGCCAACCGCTCATTCTGGGAAAACTATGAGAAAACAGGTAATTCCTCAAGGATTCCTCTCTCCAGGTCCAGTCTCAAAATCCAGAATCTTCCCTTCCTTTCCTCATGGTATTTTGATCTCACTGTTCAAACAACTGAACTGAGCAACAAGTACAGAGAATATTAGGGTACTATTCAATTTCAGAAACACGTTACTTTGTCTTATTTTCATTTATCTTTTAGCAATGACACCTATACATTTATTTAAAGGAATAAATTAATATTTCTTCCTGATTCTTGGCTCACACCAGATGCCCATATCCATTCAGACAATCAGGTTGCTCGAAATTATCTCTTGTCTAAGAAGAGACAATTGAGAAAACAGTAAGGCAGAACTGGCAGTTTGATGAAGAGAATAAAGATCAAGATGGCAAAGTAGAGAAAACTGACTCAAAAAAGAATGACTAGGCACGACAAGCTCAGCTGAGTGAAGCACCACAGAGAGACCATGGATAGGGGAGATGGGTTATAAAGCCCAACCAAAAATTTGAACTTGCCATTGGCAGAGCCTGCAGAGCAGCTAAGTGCATTCTCAGGTTCTTCCCTCCTCCTCCTCCGTCCTACATTTCCTGTTCATTGTTTCCACCCACAGGAAATCAGAGTATCATGGGCCAGTAATAGTTAGGCAGAATACTGGAATCCAAAGTGGATTAAGGCAAAAAACAAGTACTTTAAGCTTGTAGCATCTCTTTATGATGAATGTTCATATTRTTTTTAGTGCCAGGGATCAATGCAACAAGGTATAAGTTTCAGAGCTCATCCCAGCTCCTCTGTCTCAAAGGCTCATTTACATTTCACTGTGGATGCGGAAGCTCACTGCTCTTGTTTCAGGCACATCCAACTTCACTGGCATACAGCACTTTCCCTCTGCGGTTTCCAGTCCTGGACTGCTGCTAAACATATCCAGACCTATCTGCTGTCAGGATGATAGTCCCTCTCCCTATTTGCTGGGAATAATAGGAAGTGAAAGAGGAGGAAGGGCATCTTTTTTTAGATGACATCTGGCCTATAGTCCCCAGTCAACTGCAGGATTTGTTCTCTGTGTATTCGTTAGAGCTCTTCTAGTTGTACTTCAAAATGACACAAACAACTGGGGTTCCATCAGTTCCTCTGGGCTACCTCCTACTGGAAGAGAACATTCTTCGATATTGAACCTAAAATCATCTGCTTTGGGTAGTAAGAGCTAGTTCTGCTACTTTTAGCAGATAATCTAGGATAAATAGCGTGCCAGGTAGTGCAGATACTTTGGAGCAATGCCTTTTTAGTTATCATTAAACTAATACCTGCAGCTCTATAACAGCATATCATAAATTCTCTAGAGTCTCCTAACTCTTCCCTGAGATCACGATTCATCACTGTCCCTGACACTGAAGCCCACACAATGAAATATAAATACTTCAAGTGCTTTTGCATTAGTGTCACAGGGAGAAGGACTGTCTGATTTCAATACCACAGTTCACAAGCCTGAGAGAGAGTAAAACATAGCAGAGAGCACTACACTAACCTGCCATAATCTCAAAAAGAAAGCAAAGTCTTTTAAAAAGAATGATTTAAAAATTCATTTAAAAATTTTTGGKTTTTTTTTAATGTTTTAGTTCCCTCTTTCAACTGTGACTTCCATCTCCACAGCTGCTCGTTGCACTGTGTTACAGACTAACATCACTGTCAATCATGAGAAGCACTAGAAATGCAATAGTGTTTCCATTCTGATCCTTTCAATTAGAGATTTTATAGCAGGTGGCATTCTACCAAAGATGGGAAATCTCACTCTAGTTAACTCTTTCTTTTAAAGGAACAAAAGGAACAAAAAGCCTCCTTTTTTTTAAAAAAAAAAAAAAA
>NW_020455606.1:480278-485481 GCF_003342845.1 Nothoprocta perdicaria
CCCTCCCCTTTGGTAATTTATTCAAGAGTTATTTCAAAAAGTTATTGAACTGTTCATCTGTTTGTCAAACTGATCCTCTCCAAGGGATAATATCTTGTCACTGACTTACTTCCTCAGTTACAGAAACCTGTATTTCTCTCTGAGAGCATCCAGAGCTGCTTCTAATTCAAGACAAATAAAATTACCCATGAGAAACATGCAGTTGCCAAGCTGATTCCCCCAGTCAACATYAGGAGAACTTTTGACTGAAAGAAGGAGCACAAGCCATGCGTCATTCCCATTAATTCACCAGATGCCTTACTGGCCCCAGGTGCACAGCCTGGGGCTCTGAGCAAAAAGATGCTATACTAAGACACCAAAAGCAAACTAATTACTTTTCAGCCTCTAACTCCACCTCTGTGTTCCTGCAGAACACAAAACCAAGACAAATGCAAATTATGGACAACTCTCTTTCAAGCCTCTAACTGCTAGTGTATACACAGGTCAGCACAAATTCTTCTGTCTCTCAAATCCTCAACATGCCTTACTGCAACCTTGCTAATGTCTAGCACAGAAGGTCAATAAGGAAGGTGTGGTATTGAGGGAAAAGAAGGGCACATAGATCCTGTCTCCATCAGTAATTAAAAGAATACTCCCCAGAAGAACTATTCTATTCCTGACACCACAATGATGGCAGTGATAACTGGGAATATTATGGCCTCTTTATGAACAACATATGTTCCAAATAAGATTACCAAACTTCCTGAGAAGTGAAAAAGCAAGTAYATGTTTGCATTCCCATTGCTGCTGGCACCAGCTCAAAGTGTACTGACATTAGTATGGGAAGGGACAATTTRGGAAACAACTGCAGGCAAACAGCACAATCTGGCTGCGTTTCCAGCTGCAATTCTTCTTCCTAGCTGAGAGACAGGGAGGAGTAATTTAAAACAGCTTCCCTGGTTCAGAAAGTGTTTCTGATCCCGCTCACTGAAATCAAATCGACTCTAGCAGTGAGTGAAACATAWCATTTGGAAGCTCAGTTTTGATTGCCAAACTAAATCTTGTCCAGAAACCTCTTTGAAATAATATCCTCTCTCCTGTGAAACTCCTTCCTTCCCTAAGGAATAGTTTGGAAGAAAAGAAGTTCTGCTGAGGAACTCTGCTTCCAGTTGTAGACATCCGAGGATCTGAGGGAACCTGTGCTAAGTCTGACACAAAGGGCCCCCACACAGGCTTCTGTATCCCACATAGTGCCTCTGAAGTGGTCAGCTGGGCCAAACAGGTTCATATCATGTGGGTGGTTTGTGGTAAGCGGGAGAAAGATCAGGTCATTCAGGGAGCTTTGAAAGTCTTGCATTAACTTGGAGGAACAAGAACACACCGTGTTTCACCTCGCAAAATCAAAAGCTTTTTTAAAAAAGAAATAAGTAAGAGTTAGCAGTCCTCAATCTATAGCTTACAGCATGTAATTACATGGCTTACACACAAAATATTTTTCAGAGACAYGGCGCAGAGAAAACCTGCACTTAGAAAACGCTGAATCAGCAGAAGATTCATTTACATGGCAAGCTTGGAGAAGGGRAAAAAAAAAAGTCTGGAAATGAAGTGGCGTATGTTTCCATATACAGGTCCGGGCAGGTAAAAATTTCCATCCTAAAGTGAACCAAGACCTTAAGGACCTATGCTTCATATATAAGACTACATTTTGCAGACTTTGGTGTGTTCTTAGCCTGCCCTGCATCTTCCCTACTCCCAGAATAACTCTTCTATTCTCCTCTCTGTGTACTTGTGCGTATGCATGTATGTTTGCATACACTGGTTTGAAATCTCCTTGACAAGCAAGCCCCGAGTATCAGAATGTATAGGAGCCTCGGCAGGCCTAGAAAAATGAAACCAATGCCTGGAAGAAGTTAATTCTGTTTCTTTTCTCAGAAATGGTCTCTAGAACAGTTCTTAGATAGCACCCCCCTCATAGGRGGAGCCTGCTGCATGTTGACTTTTTAGAGAGAAGACAGCATTTTCCATAAAAATAATACTGCATTATATATTTGCCTTTTTAACAGTGCATGTATTAATAGCACACTTAAAATAAAGTGCTATTCCTGGAGGTAGGGGAATATTTCTTCAAAGTGCAATCCGTGCTTCTGAGAAGAAAGCACGGGTTCACTTTTCGTGAAGTGAATGCAAGAACAGTGTCCACGTAAAATGGCAGATTTGTTCTTCACAGGTCAAAAGAGTGGCTGACATAAGTAACTAAGAGGGGGGTTTTCTCCCATCTTTTGGGGTCTGTTTCCATTGCACAGTTTGTACCACCCAACAGCCAACTTCCTGCCTGTGCAACATCAACAGAATTACTTACTAAACTCCCGTAAGTTAGATTTGTACACACCCACTGAAGTCCATGAGGTTGTATAGTCGCCAAAGAGAGCACATACAGACAGAAGAGGTATGTCTGGTCCAAGACTGGACATGCAGAAACTTAATGGTAAGGTTTCAAGAACTGAAAAACTGCTGAATTTGTGGAGTCACTCATTAGAAAGGAGTATGTTCTTAACTGTACTGCTATAAGACAGCATAAAGCTTCCTGATAAAATACAGATTTTTTTTAAAAAAAACAGACATGTACAACAGTAGCATGATATTAAATCACGTTTAAAAATAAACAGAGGAAATAAAGGCACTTATCAATTCTATCCTTAAATTTCTCTTTAGTCAGATGCTCTCTTCAAAATCATTATATGCTTATGACGAGGGTACCCAACCTGGCGGGTTTTTAATAAATGCTTTTCTAGAATATCAACCTTTTTTTGTTCTGTGGCAAGAGTGTGTTATAAAGATCAAGCTTCACCATACATACGCCTTGCATCTTTTATTGTTAATATGTACAACAAACGTATACGTTGTACTCAATATGGTCACTGAAAGGAGAAATTAAAATAAGCTGTGCAACCTGCACTGTTCAATAACAGCGCTTTTGCACTCATTTGCAAGGACTTTCCGAGAAGTTTCCCCACAGGCTGCAGAGAGATAATGAATGCATAACAAGGAAGAGCATGTTTTAGGGGGAGCAGACATGTAGAGGGAAGTATTCATGAGGCCAGAGGAAAAGCATGCATAAATCTCCTAACAATGCTGCAAGTATCCAGGGAAGAGAAGCCAGCCACAGAGGGACTCTCTCTTGATGGAAGAACACAAGGTGAAGGGGAGAGAAACCATAATGACTTCTACATGATTCCGCGTCTCAAAGAAGGGGCAGACATCTGCACATGTTCACAAAGAGGAAAGTCCGTAACAAAGCCGTTCAGACATAAAGAAGATCATACTCAACAGAATGAGGGAACGAGTATCTTTGTCAGACACTTGCTTGTGGAGGTAAAGCAAGCTCAAAAATAAATAGCTGCCTCCTTGGGGCCAAGAGCTGCTTGTCCCCCAAAAGCAATTCACGARTCAGCAGCAAGTCAAAGAGATAGGGTGAAGGTGTCAGTCCTGGTGAAAAGAAATGAGAGAAGCCATCTCTCTCCCACTCCTCTCCAAAAACTGTCTCTATAAACCCAAGCAGTTCTTGCCACATATAGCAGCTTGAAAGAGACAAGATCCTCAAAATAACGCAGCACAAGTTTTTCTCTACAGGGTTTTGGTGCTCAAATTGAAGAGGACACAATCCTGCTTGATTACAAGCTTTAATGCCAACAGGAGGAAAAAAAAAAAAAAAAGGAAAAAAAAGCTGCAGTCTTCCTTAGCATCAAAACACAAGGCTCTGCATAGCTCAGTGCAAAAAGATGTTAACAAATAGGAAGAAATTCCTAAGACAGCATGAAATAATGTTTAGTGAYGAGAGGGGCAGAGTAGTACGTGACAAAGAATGAAAAACTGCACATGTCTAACTTCGCAAAGAGCATATATGTGCAAATCACCTGCAGTTATCTGAGGCTTACCAAAAGCCTAGCAAAATTAGTTAAGGTAGCACAAGGGGTTGATTTTAGGGACCCAACTTAAAAGAACACACACACACACACACACACACATATATATATATATTTACATATAAGTGTATATATACACTTATATAAGTGTCCCTCCATCCTCTCAGGACATATATCAGGTAGAATCTAACAAAAATATTATTAGATTGTGGACTACCTTCTCTCTTCCTGTCCCCAAAGGACCTCAGTACTGGAATGATTTCAAACGAGTAGGTTTAGTGTGGCTCAGGGGCGGGTGGATGAGCTGTGATTAAACACAGGTGCAGCCATGTCCAGTTTCCACGTTCTGGAAAGGTTTGATGTAAGAACAAGGAGGAAGGGAGCCTCCCTTGTTCAACYCAGCTGAGGCAGCAAATATGTCTCTGTAACTGATATGACTGGTAGTTCCCATTGTCTTCACTTTGCTTTTTCAATTTGCCTTCTCTCTCCCTCCTTCCTGATCAATCTGCATAACTTTATATGACTGCTAATGAAAGATGATTTGGAGAATCATCCTTCACTGACCTTGGGGGATCAGCTTCACCATTTTTACTGCTTATTCCTAGAAGTTGCAAGGGAAGCAGGTAAAATTCACTTTTCTCACAACTAAATGAGTGTGGTATTAGCAAGGGAGACTTCAGAGAAAGTGAAATCAACTCGGTGGATCCGCGACAGGCAAAGTTAAAACTACTCATTGCAGCAACAATCCTTTCCACATTCACAGATTTATTCAACTTTTACCACCTCTTTGAAAATAGGTTAGCATGGCTTTTTCGATGGTACCAACACTCATACAGTCTTTTGTTCTCCACAAATACATTAAACAACTTAGTCCACAGCAAGGACCACAAAGCATTCCTGCTATCACTTCAGCAAAATCAGCAAGCAGCACCACAGCGCACATCTACCTCCAGCTCCTCGTTTAAGGGAATACAAAGGCAACATTTAAGCATTGCCCCCTAAAGGGGTTAAGAGAGAGACGGAAAAACGCGGAGGAGCAGACCAAACGAACCATGCATGTGTGAACAGTATCTGCCTTTGAGAGCAATTTCTACGAGCAGCAAGCCATGACCTGATTTCATACAGCTCTTCCCCTCATTGCTCATACCCAGTATGACAGGAGAAGTGGACTGGGGAGTATCTCCCAGGGCGCTGCAAGCCCCAGTAACACAGATTTTAAACAGCACAGACACCGGCAAACGGGGGAGGAGGAGGGGTGAGGAAGGGGGAGGGAGGGAGAAATGGGAGGAACAAAAACAAAA
>NW_020455606.1:485518-539373 GCF_003342845.1 Nothoprocta perdicaria
AAAAAAAAAAAAAAAAAAAAAAAAAAAGGACAAAAAATCCCCACAATGTCCACAATGCCAAGAGTTTTAATTCCGCTCAGAAGTAATACCTAGTTTGTTCTCTCTCTCCCCCTCCAGGGCGGCAGAGCCCCGAGGATATCCCGGACGGCGGCTCCCCTCCTCGGACCTCTTCGGCCGGGCTCACCGTGTCCTTGCCCGCCGCCGCAAAGCCGCCTTCCTCCGCGCTCGGGCAGCACCCGCTTCTCCTCGCGGCGCTGCTCAGCTTTGGCAGGGACCGCGAAGTTGCACAAAGAGCACGTTCACAGCATCGCGGGAGCCCCGCGCTGGCGCTTTGTCCCCGGCGCTGGCCACTGCTGCGCTCCCCGCCCGCAGCGAGGGCTTCCGCGAAGGCTGAGCCAGCCCTAAACCTTCGCTCGGCTCCAGCTCCCTCGTCGGGATCGTTTCTGTTTCTCCCCCTCCTCTCCACTCTCCTCCCCACCCCTCGGCTCGCTACAATCCGCCGCTCTCCTTTTCCTCCGGGCTCCTCCGTCCCGCCGCGCCCCTCCTCCCCTCGCCGGGCTCCCCCCACGACCCGTGCGAGGCCCGGGCTGGCGCAGCACGCGAGCAGGAGCGGGGGAGCCCCTGCGACCGCCAGGCCCGGCGCTCGCGGGGAGCGAGGAAGGGGGGCTGTTCCCGTGCCGGGGTCACATCCCTCCCTGGCCCCCGGCTCCCCTCTCCTGGCCCCGGCGGCGGCGGCTCGCGGGGCGGAGCCGGCGGCCGAGCCGCCCCCTCTCCGTCTCCGCCGTCGGTTCGGGCTTGTGCAGCTCCCGCTCTTCCCAGCCCGGCTCTTCTCGTAGGGGAGCCCCGCGAGGGACCGCCCTGGCCGCCGTGTGCGGGTTGCCGGCCCGGCGCTGCTGCGGTGYCGTTCTGGTGGGCACTGCCACGGGCACGCGTGGCTGCAGGCGGCCCGCGCGGCCGCACCTCGCTGCCGGCACCGGGTGGGGAGCTCCCGTGCTGCACTGAGGGCAGACACCGCGCGGACGGTGATTCCCGGCGGGTCCCGAGTTGCGCTGCCGGTATCCACGTCGCCATACGGCATCTGCTGTTATTCCTTCAACCTGGATTGAAGTTAGAATGTTGTTTACCGGTGCTGCACCACCAAAGTGCTGAGAATAAAGTATCATAGGGAGGGCGGAGGTGCTGCTCTGYTTCAAGGTACCAACAAACCTCCAGTCTGTCTTAATTCCCAGCCATGGCCTGGATRAGCACAGGGAATCTTCAGGAATGGGCAAATTCCAGAGGAGTACCCCAGCTTCCAGCATAGGTTCATGAAGGACTGGAAGCAAATTTCTGAATCACTCCTGTTACCTGCACATAAAGTAGAGCCCCCCTACCCACTCTGCAAATGTCACTGTGCTGAATCTGGATAAGTGCGAGTGGAAAAAAGCATTCTGAGAACCTTCTGACTCTACCTACCCTACTAGCTAGCAAAGCACACAACAAGGAAGAAGGACACAAAATGGCAGCTGTCCTGAGCTACCAGGCAAGCACCGTGTGTCCATTAGGACTGAATGGGAAGTAACAGCAAAAAAAAAGTGGCTTACAGTTTCAACAGAAAATTTTCTGATAACAAAGAGTGGAATTTTGGGCTTCTGCTCCCAAGGTAACTTGCTTTGATCTGAAGTATGAGCTTCACAAAACACACAATATGAAGTGATTCCTTTTAGAGTGAAACATATGTATGTACAAATCCACATAACCATCTAATTGCACTGAAAAAAGTACTAACTTTTAAAAGAAGCACAGATGGAGTCACATCTCTGAGTTCAAAAAGTTAGGGCTATTTTCCATACAGTGCAATCTTTCCTAGCAGTTCTGTATATATGTAGCATAATCTAAGCCCCTACATCTTCCCAGACAGCATAGTTTCTTTCTTAATCCTCTCTGTGGGGGTTTCTAGACACCAATTACTACAACCGTCCTTTCTCCCACCCCTATGATTTAAAAGCCTGATTTAAAAGAAAATGACTTCAGGAAGTATTTTAGGTACTCAGCTCCAACCAGCATCTAGCCCTTATTCAGTTCTGTTTTATTTTCGAAAGTATGATTTCCTTTTTTTYCCCCTCTTTTTACTACCAAGAGGAGCATCTCACCCATAGAAAGAAGTGAGGCTCTACCATAGAACTAGGGGCAGGATAAAGGATCTGTAGCTACTTTCCTCAATAGCTGCAGAAACAGTTCCTCCCCTCCATGGCAATGGAATATTCCCCCCAAACCTCCTCCTCCCTGTGGAATGGAAGCCAAGAGTTAAAGAGCTGCAGTTCTGAATGGGGAAGTTTGGGCAAAGTTCCTGGGCTACAGACACACACACACACACACACACACACACACACACACACACACCCACACACACACACACGCTCCTCACTAATGCACCATCCAAACCCACTGTTTCAAATAGCACTGTCTGGAAGAGCAGATAGTGGTGAATCCCACACTGGGGATTAACTTTAAGGCACTGTTTAAATGTTCTCTCCTTGCTGCTGCTGCAGGATTTTGCAGTGAGTGCATTTATGTGCCTAAAAGTATTTCCACTTTTTGAAACTTTCATCTGTTAGGCACATTGTTGCCTCTTGCCAAAATCTTTTCCAAAATGTAAGCATTCCCACTCCCAATGTGACGGAAGAAAGAAACAAAACCTTTCAATCCCAAACTGGCACAGATGCTGTGTGCACTCCGGTTAATGACCAGCATGTTACGTGTGACAAAAATACACACCTTATACAACTGTGTTGCATGAGATAGACAGATAAGTGCCCTAACCTACATAGGCAGACATTTATTTTATTGATACAAAATTCCACATAATAAATTCAGACACAGATATGCAGACACATGGTCAGATCTCCTAGTACCTAGAACAAAAGAAGGTGTGCTTCTTAAAACAATACATGGAACAGCAAAGCGTAATCCATCTCATAAATCTCTCTGTGTGGAACATGTTGGGTCCTGAGGAGAAAAGAGATGGAATTTGCAGGGCAGACCACACAAACCAGAGAAAAAAAAACACCCATAAGAGAATAGCTGAGGAGGATAAAAGAGGAGGGGAGGGACTGAGACAAGGGCGATAGAGTTTCAAAGGAAAAAGAAAAAGGAGGGTGAGGGAGAGAGAGAGGTGGGAGACAGGGGCAGAGAAAACAAGATATGCACAGAGCAACCATGAAAAACACACAGGGAAAAGAAAGGGAAGCAAGGAAAAGAGGGAGGAGCTGAGAATAGCAAACAGCAGTCAGAGGAAAGGGTAAGAAGGGAACTATTTATATATGAGAGGACATGTTTGACAAACAGTTTTTAAGCAGAACTGTTTTCAGTAAGTTCTGCTTCAAGAAGATTTTTTCAAGGCAAAGTTATTCTTCTAAAAATCTAAAACAGCACATATTCCTTTCCAGATTTCTTAAAAAAATTGTACAGATGTTAGATGTAAATTAGATACTTTTTTATACTCATATTTTATTCCTTTTTGGGTATTGTATACACAATACAATTCTTAAGTATTGTTTCGTCTGATGAAGTATAAGTCTATTTTCTTCCTAAAACATGAAGACAGCCCAACATAGAAAGAAGGGAAACTTGGAGACAATGAATTAGAGATAAGAGAATAGAATTTAGAGAAGCTTGAAACTTCTATATAAGGACTATGTAAGGACTAAGGAGCAAAATAGAATAGGATAAAAGATATGATCCTACATCCCTCTAGAGGACAGGCTCTTGGTAGTCATTAGCATCCAGTCATGCATTTGCTTGTTTATTTGTAATTTCTATCACAGGTAATGAGATTTTGTGGAAGAGGAGGGATTTCTTGTAGGCCTGGACCCTTGCTGGAAAGAAGCAACATGTTTCTGCTTACAGAGTGGGCTGTTATCCACTTTGTGCCTTTTCTGCCCTCTCTCACTTCTCCTTAGAATACTAACTTTCTAGAGCTTTCAGGAAAACAAATTTAAACAAGGAGAAAAAGTCTCCAGTTAAATATCCACCCACCCATAGTTTTGATGACTGCTGATGATACATGTATTAATTACATGTATCATTCTCAAGCATTAATAGTGCTAGAGCAGTATTTGTCCATTGGAGGCTACAATCTAAATGTGCATCTGTCTATTTTTCTATCAGTTTATCACTCTGTTAGTTTGCCTGTATAATCCAACCATTTTGACATATGCATCACTCAAATTGATCACTGCTGTTCATTTTAGTAATACCTAGAAAGAAGCCCAGCCAATTACGCCCTAGCCAAGGATTTTGAGAAAACTATGGGAGGAAAGTGGCTGCCTGCAAATCCATGCCTGGTTTTACAAGAGGCCCAGTTCCATGCTGGGACTGGGCACTTTGGGTGTATTTAGTCAATTCTGTGCAGACCTGCAGTCCAGCTGGGTGTGTTCAASACCAGCTGCTGGCTCGTTACCTGAATGCCCTGACCGAGTGAATTAATTCAAAGCTTGCTGGGACATCTGATGCTGCAGGGATTCTTCAGTTGCAAGGAGGGGAAATAAAGCCCACGAGCCCTACAGTTAGGGATAAATGACAAAAAGASGCATATTTGTCTTGTGTATGACATTACTGAAGCCTTTAGAATTCAAACAAAGTATGAATGTAAAGGCATCTCTCTTATAAACACCATCTCTTCCTGCTTTAATTGCTCAGTCTCCTCCGTAAAAGACTCTTTAATCACTCCTTAACAAGAATTAAAATTTTGATTTTATCTGCCATACCTTTACTGTATTCCATCAAGCACTTCAGACTAGATGTTTCAACTTGTTCATCCATTTTGATCTATGTCCCAAATTCCATTCAGTAGCCTTTTTTTTTTTATTTTCTCTTTTTCTTTCAAGAGTTTGTTGCATCCCTGATGTTTCAGCAAAGCTTGAACAATGCTTGAGATTTTTTATTTCTGCTGGACTTCTGAATTACAGAATCTACACGTTTGCTAGAATTACTTTTGTCACTATTGTTTGTTTGACTTGAAGGAGCATTGAAATAAACTGTGATTTTGCTAGTGTTCTGCTGCTTCAGTAAGAACATTTTGGAAGTATTCTGTACTTAGATTCAGATCATAGTTGCTAATCTGAAGGCCAGAAATCTGCCTAAGATTTCAAAAAGTTCTGTTTTCTATTGCATGCTTATGCTAGCAGAACAAATTGACCAACAGCTGTGTAGATGAGAGGGACAGTTACTTTTCTTAAATGCTTTGGGATTTATACTGCCACTTAAAAATGATCCTCCTAAAAAGGTTTCATAGCATAGGACATTTTCTTGGAAACTCAACAGAAAACAAAGACTGCATGCGGGAGGGCAGAGAGGAGAAGTGTTTCCAAGTGAAACACTTCCAAGAAGATCACTATGGAATGAAGATGGGATTCTTGGCTGTGAAGAGGCCCACAGGAAGTTACGTAAGGCACATRGTGGCTTTATGTTTTCTTTTGGTTTCAGTTATGGATAATGCTGCTTGGACCACTCTTYGGCACAGTACAGGGCATATGAGTGTCCTCAAAGGTACAGTGAGGGATTAGGTAAATGACTGCAGTTCCAGTTCAGCTCTTTCATACACATGAAAAATGGATATGAAGAGAGAACTAAAAACTTGGTTTGGATTGGATTAATATTATTTCTTTTATGAGAGAAAAAAGTGGAAATTTTAAACTTAACAATTCATTTTGTTTAGCATGAAACAGTCCATTTAGTTTATTTATTTCAGGAATTCTTGAAAGAAGGAAATGAATGGCTACATACATAAATCTGCTAGAGGAAAAACTGTGTGTCAYGTACAGAACATGCCTGTAGCTTGGTAGTTTGGCTACTTCCTTGCATCTGGGTCCCTGTTTCTTCTCCAGGGAACATTTAATTACTTGCAAGAAGTGGAAACATCKCAACAGGAAATATTAAGAATCTCTCTCTTCACTCATCCCACCTCCCACACACAGACTGGCAGGCTCAGGAGCTGATGGTGACAACATATTCATGCAAAGTTTAGAGTCATCTGAGGGCAAAATGGGAACTAAGTCTGTGATTCCACAACTATTTGAACCACGCAGTAGTACAGGCTTCTGTAAAAACAGTTCTTTCCCCTTTCTCTGCCCCAAACTATATGCTTTCACCAGCTTACCTGTGCTGGCAGCAAAGGTTTGTGCAGGGGACTGGATGAGGCAACTGATCTGGCTGAAAATTCAGCAAGATTTTTTGGAAAATTTGGAGCAGGTGTAGGAGAACTGATGTAACTGCTACAACTGGAATACAAGTGGAAAGGAAGAGGATATGCGCATTGAGTAGAGACAGGCAAGACTGCCATTTTACATGCCAGCCAAACTCAGCTATGTTTAAAGTTGCCGTAAGTCAGTCCCCCAAGCATGAGTTTTTCAATACTAAGTATTCYATAATGGGAATGAGCTTTCACTATCTTTTATCTTTGCAGATTGACTCTGAAACTATTCCCTTGCTACTGAAAATAAAAATGGAAAAAGAAAGAAAAACATTTTGAATCTGTTTTTAAAAAATGGGACTAAACTTGAAAATATGTCCAGATATTAACTGAAATGGATTGGCAAATCGATTCAAGAAATCTAATGCTGTTGGAAAAAAAATATTTCAGCATGAGAAGACTAAAAGCCCTGCAGGAAATGAACAAGCATCTTGGAAGTAATGGTAGCAATGAAAAATATCTCCACTTGTTGTGGTTGGGGAAGGCTTTATTGTATTATCTCAAATTTTTTTCTGCCTATCTTTCTGAGCATTTAGTTAAGATCTGTGAAAAAGGTAGGAATAAAAATTAAAGAAGAGCTGGAAGAAGTGAGAGTACTTGTGAATTGTATCTCAAGAATATAGAAGAGAGAGAATCAGGAGAGGTGTTTGAGAATGGGTCGTGTCTGAAACTGGGTAATAGCTTCCTGATTATGCTGAGCTCTAGATACAGAAGTCCCAAGAGTCTAAAGATACCAGAGTATTAATGATCAAATGGAGAGGAATGCAGAAAGTCTAACATTTCTGTAGCTATTTCAAGACAGCACAGACTTACAGTTCACTGTGGGTATAAACATCACACAAATCATGTAACTTAGAAATGCCTTTTTAATTTCAAAAATCACACATTTTGGGATCAACTGATTACACTTTGAACTTTAATGGAATAGTGTCCCTCAGTGGATAGAAGTGGTATTGTTAGACAACAGAACATATTATTTAACCTGCAAACATCCCAAAGCACATCAAAACTTACAAGTATGAACCTGCATTGACTTCCTGCTAATGCATCACATGACTACTATTATTGGAAGGGGAAGCATAAAAGTACTAGATTAAAAAAAAAAAAAAAAACAGGCTTTGGAAATTCCATGGAAAAATAAAATCAGGAAAAACATTAGCCTTCTCTGCCTGACAGTATATAGTAACACTGGAGAGGTCATGGTAGATTTTTTTTTCCTTCCACTAAGTGGAAGGAACTTGTTGGAGTAAAGATTTCAAAGCTACCTACTATGTCTTTTAAAGTTTCAGGGTTAACCAGGAATGCCAGCTGATTATCATTAGCCAATAACTACCACCCTATTAGGCTTCTGTGCACATAGGAGCAATGGATGTGCATTATCAGTATTATCCTGACACACTGTGGTGTTTTATAGAGAGAATTAGGTGAGTTAGTTTTTAAGGATTTTTTTTTTCCCTTCCTCTCCTATAAATCAATCCTCTCTGTTAAGTAGTTAGGAAGAGCYGCAAGTTGCTTGCCTGGGAAGTGCTTTATGTTGCTATGCTAGGTTAGATGTATGATAGCTATGCAGATTGCTGTGCTTTGCCTCTCTGTTTAGAAAACAAATGGTAGTGATCTCCAAAGTGTAATGTGGAAAAACAGAMAAATTCTCTGTTGTCACATTGACAGGCTTATGCTTATTTTCCTCTCCTAATTAGTGATCACTGCATTGGTGCAAAAAGGCTCCCAGGAATATTTTAAAGGCAGAGAGTCAGGCAAGAAAAGCCAGCTCAGGGATTTTGCTGATGATACAATRCTATGATACTGTGCCAGAATACAAACATGGATTGGTATCCTTCTCAGGTTGYACTAGCATTACTGAGATGATAATCTAGTACTTGTACACACAAGAACAGAAATACAGTAGCTTTCATGGGAAATCTTATGGACCTTCAGCTATTTAGTATGTTCCAAGGTGGCAGGTAGAGACAACAGCGGGCAAGGTTGTAATTTTGGCTTTGATAATATAATTCAGCTTCCTTGTTTCTTTTATGTCATAATTGATCTACTAAAAAAATTRATCTACTAAAAAAAATACTATTTATAAGCCCTTCCTTAGGCCCATCCATTCCCTCCTGTAAAGGAGTCAGTCAGAAAGACGTGRATGTGGAGAATCTAGCAAGGTGGTCAAACAGAGCGTGCAGCCACATACCAAAATTGAATTTGTGCAGTCAAAAAGAGAACAACTTAGCCTTGCATTTTACCTAATGTGTCATGCRAATGCTCTATGGATTGCACTTTCAGCCAGTCATATGCCTTCATGAACCCCTAGCACTATAAATAGGCCATGTGTTTTAGCATATTGGAGAACTTTCCCATAGACATCCGCTGTGTGTGCCTGGCTCCCCCTCTACACATTTGCTGCGTTTTCCCATTCTGATTGTAATATAAATAAATAAACTCTGCTTCATCCCAAAWCATATTTTATAATTCCTGCTGCAACAGTTGGGCTGGAATCTGAAATAACCACCTCCAAGAAAGGGYATGGGAATAGAGGAAGGCCTGTATGATTACATAAATCTAACAAAATGCTAAATGGTGGGGATTTTATTGCTGAAAGTCAGGAAGATACTGTTAGTACTTAGGGGAGTGATATTGAGGTTTATATTCATTTCCACAGGATCCTTAACAGTGCTGCTGTGCCTTAGCAGCAGCACTACACTATGGATCGTGACCTATACAATCATTCATAAGTCTCCAAGTGTTGTGTGTGCTCTTGATCCAAAACATGCCTCGCTGAGTCTTTTGGGCCTGAGGATCTGGAACTGGAGGAACGAGAGTTCTGTAAGTATCAATATCACTGTGTATGAAGCAATAGAATATTACCCATAACTTTGGACATGACAGTTATGTAAGAGGAGACAACTACACCCCAGTGCTGTAATTAGTTGCTTCATGGTGCAGGTGGCTATTTTACGTCAACAATGGTACTATCCCTGTTGAGCATAGCATTTCTAAATCTATATTATATTATATTATATTATATTATATTATATTATATTATATTATATTATATTATATTATATTATATTATATTATATTATATTGCCTTTGTCAGTCCTGGGGGGAAAACAGTTATTTTTAAATGCATCAGAATATGGGAATGGAATATCTAAAATTCTACTATTGCTTGATGGATATGCAGAAGGATATGGCTTGAACAATGATGACTGTTAACTACCTGGAATGGCATATATTTTATCTATGGACACACTACCAATCCTTGGTAGCCACCTAATTGGGAAGGCAGCTGTTATTTAGGGTAAATCTGTCCTGTAACTCATCATATTACTCAGCTTCATCCTTCATAATTCTCCCTCCTTCCATTTCTAACACTGATGTGGAATTACTGAAAGAGAACTGTATTTTACTGTCCTTTTCCCAGTATACAGCAGGGCATGATATGTTAAGGAAATTAGGCTGTTGTCCAGTATGCTGGAACAGCCAACCATCAAAATAAATACTGAACTAATAGCACTTTGGACAGTGATATTATAAAAACAGATAGCTCTTGACTGTCTCTTGTCCAAGCAACTCTGTACTTGTGACCTTACAGGAGCTGGGTGCTGTGCTTACATGCCTGACACCYTTGAGAATATCTCCAATTTAATCCATCATAACCTCCAAGCTTTTACACCAAATGATCCATGGTCACGACTCAGCAACCTCTTCAGAGGCTTGGAAGCTAAAATCATCATAATTGTTTGGCYGTTGTTTTTGTTCTAAAGTTAATGTAAATATGTTACATGTGGAGTGTTAACTCCTGTGACTCTCAGAACACCTGTTTACTSCTTGTGGATATGTTATCCACATCCTATTGTATATCTAAGCAGCACCTAGYTAGCACCTAATTAGCTTTAAGGCAAAGGGGTGGAATGCAAAGAAGTTAATCCTAAAGACACAGTGAGGAGGAGTTAGCAAGGCAGTCTGAACTCACATGTTGATTGGGGCATAAGCAAATAAATTATGTTTCATCTCAAAGCAGTGTACATCAACTCCCCACATATTGATGGGCTTTGCCCTGCTAACACTCACCACACAGAAACCCCAATACTTTTGTGAACCATGCACTGAAACTCATTTACTCAATAAAAAGCAATAAAAAGTAATGACTTTGATATGGTGTAATCAAGTAAGCAACGAGCAGCTCTGGAAAAGAAATGAGGAAAACTGGTTTTCTTTTGTAGTCTTGGCAATAAGATTGGCAAAGGTGCTCAGTTGAGATGTTTTTTGCCTATCTATTCAGAGATGCTAAGGATATTTCCCAGTCATGGAGGCTTCACCTGGTGCAGCTCCTGCAAAAATTTAACTGGAAAAAAAAAGGGGACTGTAGGGACAATAGCTCTACAAGCAGTGGTTGTCACAGTGGGCAAATTCTCCTTCAAAGTTAGAGTTATTCAATTATGCCATCTCTTATTGCATAATGTTTTGCCTTTTTTTTCCTCTTATTATGCAATAAATGTAATGTTCTCTAATTTTTATCCTATATAGTATTCCTATGGGGCTCTGACATTTTGCAGTTGTGTGTGTTATTTCGGCTCCTTGTTTTCTGAGGCTTTTGTAAGAATGGGAAAGCAGCACAGCAGAAGAAGACTCTTGCATCAGAAGCGTGCCTTGCAGAGCCAGTCTATTTTGTAAATAATTTGCTGGCTTCTAGCCATTTATGGTCCCACAAGAAGCTCCTGAAAGCTATGCTAATATATTGATTTTGTAAAGGAATTTTCAATATCCTCTATAGGTTCTAACTTATAAAAGTTAGGACGTGTGCATATGAAAATGTATGGTACAGATGTTTTCTCCTTACAACTGGTTTTGTGGCTTCATGGAAAGGAAGAGAGTGGAGAGGCTGTCTATGCTTAAAATACATATGAGATGCTGCCTTCTGGTTTCACACTTGACAGGATCAGCATTGATATGGTTGAAAGACTTGCTGTCTGTAGGTGCAAGCTGGCCTACAGCCAGAGAGGGAAAAARTAGCTCCAGAAAAAGTCCACAACTTCATACAAATACAAGGCTGCTCTTGAAACAAATATGAAAGTTTAGAAATGTTGATCATTCCTCACAGGTGATGGCATTRGAGCAGAGGCTCGTGCCGTGAGACCTTTCCGAGAGGAGCTAAGCCAGGAGCCCAAAGTCAMATAGTGCAGTGCAGGCACCCAAGCAGGGTGGGCAAGGCACCCCCAGCCTCACGTGATGCAGACACTGTGGGGACACAGTCAGCAGAGGAAGGTGGTCCAAGCTCAGGGTCTCCAAGAGCCGCCCCCAAGGAGCGTGGGGAGTCAGAAAGGGCATAGCGGGGCGCAGCAGCCAGCAGCTGCAGCCAGCATAGCGGGGCGCAGCAGCCAGCTCCCCAGCATACGGCAGTCACTCCTCAGAGGGCTGTGTTACCACTCACTGAGAAGGAGACAGGCACCCAGACTGAGCAACTGGTAAAGCATGCAACCGCCCAGGTGTTGAGCTGCAAGGARTGCCACAGCCTGACGCTTCCTATGGATGGCCTGGGGSAGGGCAACTGTGTGAGGTGTGAGCAGGTGGAGGACCTGCTCAGCATGATAGCTGAGCTAAAAGAAGAGACTGGAAAGCTGAGGAGTATCTGTAAGTCAGAGAAACAGGGGCAGGCACCAGGAAGTGCCCAGCAATGAGTTTCTACAGGTTCCATCCCTCAGCCAACACAATWAGAAAGAAGACAGCACAGGAATGTATGGATAAAAGTCCAGGCTTGAGGGGGCAGGAGAAAGGCTTCACCCATCTCACCCTACAGGGTACCCCTAGCCAACAGGTCCCTGGAGGAGGTATGGCAATCAGTGGACAGTAAAAGAGTGAGTCCYCCAAAAAAGGTATTACAGTCAGAAAGGCAAATCCTAGGTATTGTCACCATGTGCAGGAAGGAGAAAAGGCGGGTTATCGTTGTGGGAGATCCCTTGATTCAGGGAWCAGAAGGTCTGATAACTAGATCTGACTCTCCTYTAAGAGAAGTCTGTTGCCTTCCTGGAGCCCAGATTAGGGATGTCACCAGGCAGCTTCCCAGCCTGGTTCGACCTACAGATTATTATCTATTGATGGTCCTACATGTGGGAAGAGACGAAGCAGCAACGCATAGTCTGAGGGCAATCAAAAGGGACTTGAGGGAATTGGGGCAGATGATCAGAAACTCAAGCATGCAGGCCATTTCTGTTCCATTCTTCCTGGTGCTGCCAGCAATATAGAAAGGAATAGCAGGATATTGTCCATCAACATGTGGCTCTGTGGCTGGTGTCATCGCCACAACTTTGGTTTCTTTGGTAACACCAGGCAGGATGATATGCAACGGGATCCATCTTTCTCAAAGGGGAAGAGAGTGCTGGATTGTGAGCTAGCAGGGCTCATCGGGTGGGTTTTAAAMTAGATTCGAGGGAGGAGGGGTATCAATGGGGTAGCACATGAGATTATAGCTGATAGCCTGTTAYATCACTCACAGCACCCTAAATGCCATAGCCTATAAAGGGCACGCTGAGACTGAAGAGGCCAAATGGCAAAATATGAGAACTTCTGGAGGCCCACATAGTCAGGTTGTAGCTSCCCCGACAAGAATGAAGAAGTACACTAGGAGTCCAACTTAAATGCCTCTACGTACATGCACACAGCATGGGTAATAAACAAGAGGAATTGGAGGTGCGTGTGCGGTTGCAGGGCCRTGATCTCATTGCAATTACTGAGACATGGTGGGACAGCTCTTGTGACTAGAACGTGACCATGGAGGCCTTTAGGCTTTTCAGGAAGGACGGGTCAGGAAGGYGAGGTGGCAGAGTTGCTCTTTGTGTGAGAGAGCAACTGGAATGTATGGAGCTCAGCATAGGGGAGGATGGAGCGCAGGTAGAGAGCCTGTGGGTGAGGATTAAAGAGCAGGCCAACAGAGGTGACACTGTCGTGGGAGTTTAATACAGGCCTCCTGACCAGGATGAGCAAGTGGATGAGGCCTTCTACAGGCAGCTGCAAGAAGCCTCCCARTCACAGGCCATAGTCCTCCTGGGGGACTTCAACCACCCTGATGTCTGCTGAGAAGCTATGGGATAATCACACAGCCAGGAACATTACAGATAACTTCTTGGTGTAGGCGGTTGAAGAGGAGTGACACTGCTAGATCTGATACTAACAGAGATGGTCTAGTGGGAAATGTGAGGTTTGGTGGCAATCTTGGCTGCAGTGACCACAAGATACYGGAATTCACAATCCTGCGTGGAGGAAGCTGGACAAGAATTAGGATTGCAACCGTGGACTTCAAGAGAGCCAAYTTTGACCCCTTCAGAGAACTCCTTGGAGCAGTCCCCTGRGTCAGGGTCCTAGAAGGAARGAGGGTCCRGGAGAGCTTTGGAGAGGCYGCACCTGGAGTACTGGGTGCAGTACTGGGCTCCACAATATAAGAGGGATGTGGAGCTTCTAGAGAGTGTCCAGCGGAGGGCAACAAAGATTAAGGGAGTGGAGCATCTATCCTACGAGGAGAGACTGAGTGAGTTGGGCCTGTTTAGCCTGGAGAAGAGAATTATCAACATGTACAAATACCTGAGGGGAGAATGAATGGAGGAAAGGGCCAAGCTCTTCTCAGTGGTGGCCAGTGATAGGACAAGGGGCAATGGGTATAAGTTGAAACATAGGAAGTTCCATCTCCATATGAGGAGGAACTTCTTCAGTGTGAGGGTGCCAGAGCCCTGGCACAGGCTGCCCRGGGAGGCTGTGGAGTCTCCTTCTCTGGAGATCTTCCAAACCCACCTGGATGCYGCTCTGTGCCCCTTGCTCTGGGTGTCCCTGCTGGAGCAGGGGGGTTGGACTGGATGATCTCTAGAGGTCCCTTCCATCCTTCACCATTCTATAATTGTGTGAATCCTGATGGTGAGGACAAAGACCAGGCTGATGGGCATCTTTGACCTATTTAACTCTTGAATAGAACTGCTTAGTGATGTCTTCTAGAGTCTTAAGTAGGAGTTCCAGAACAGGATGAATCCTCTTTGTTTTGAGCAATTATCAGAGGATCCTCAGGCAGGACGTATGCTGAGTTATGGACTAGGGAATAGAGCATGTGGTTTTGCTTTCCAGACCTGTTTCTAATCAGTTCCTAAACAGTTGTTTGTCAGACTGATGACTAGCTACAAGGCTTGCTTTGGCAGCATTAGGACTAATAGTGATCAAAGAAAATTTTAATGGCCTTCTGTAAGAACACGACATGAATTGGTAAAGCATTCAGTATTAGAGGGAAAAGTACAAGTCCTCTTGTAGAGGAGTTTTCAGGCTAAGGAGCAAAATAGAAAGCTGAAAAGCCTAAAGCCATGTTTCCAGAATCAGTGCACACTGATGGGCTGATAGATATTCCCTAACTTTTCTTCTTTATTTCTTTCTTTTAATCCAGTCCCTAACTGGAAAATGGAAGAAGTAATAGCAAGGCCAAAGATAGGACATTTGGCTTCAAATTTCCTAATAGCTCTTGTCTGATGCCAGCACTGTTGCAGGAGGGGAAAATGCAGGCATAGTTGTTGCTATTCCTCCTTACGCTTGCTGACTATAAAAAACAGAAATGAACAAGGAGATTCTATTCCCTTTCTCTTTCCTCCTTTCTTAATGATATGGGCACTTTCAGGCTGTCTGTCTGCCTCCACCCTTCATTATTTAGCTCCTGGGGATTACCAATTCAGTACTGCTTCTTGGAAAGTTACAGTGGCATTGCTTAAATGTATGATACCAGCAGTTGGCCGTGAAGAAGCTCTGGTGTTTTTTGTTCACTGGAAAGTTTGAGTGTCCTAGACAAACATTTCCTGGCTGTGCTGCTGGTTTTGGCAACTAGGTTTTGTTTGGACATTGAAGACCAACACCTAGTGGGGAAAGAKGAGAGTCACCTTAGCAAGAGGGGCACGTGTGTTTTTGCCAACAGGTTGKCTGGCCTAGTTAGGAGGGCTTTGAACTAAGCAAAAACAGAGAAGGGGAGTTACATGGACAGGGCAATCAGTGTGACACAGCCAAGGTCATAATGTGTCCAGAGGGGACATGGAAGTTGAGAAGTGAATATAAGATATGATTATATCTTCCACCACTCCTGGGAAGTCTGCAGGCTCGATTCCTTTGTAAAATACCTGTACACCAATGTGTGCAGCACGGGGAATAAACAGGATGAACAGGAAATCTGTGTGTTGTCCCAGCATCATGATCTCATTGCAGTTACAGAGACATGGTGGSATAGCTCACACGATTGGAGTGCTGTCATGGAGGGCTATGTGCTCTTTAGGAAGGACAGGCTGGGAAGGAGAGGTGGTGGAGTTGCTCTGTATATCAGAGGGCAACTGGAATGCATGGAGCTCAGTCTGGGAGTGGATGATGAGYGGGTGAAGAGCTTGTGGGTAAGGGTTAAAGRGCAGGCCAACGTGGGAGACACTGGGGTGGGTGTCTGCTACAGGCACCTGAGCAGGAGGAGGAGGTTGACGAGGCCTTCTACAAGCAGCTGGAAGTCTCACAGGCCCTGGTTCTCATGGGGGACTTTAACTTCCCTGACATCAGCTGGAGAGACAGCACAGCGAGGCACAAACAGTCCTGGAGGTTTTGACAGTGCGTTAATGATAATTTTTTGTGACAGGCCATGGAGGAGCCAGCAAGGAGAGGTGGGCTACTGGACCTGGTACTAACAAATAGAGGGGGACTTGTTGGAGATGTGAAGGTAGGGGGCAGCCTTGGCTGCAGTGATCGTGAGCTGGTGGAATTCAGGATCCAATGAGGAGGAAGCGGGGTTGTAAGTGGTCTGGAAGCCATGGACTTCAGAAGGGCTGACTTTGGCCCCTTCAGGGACCTCCTTGGAAGAATTCCATGGGCTAGGACCCTAGAAGGAAGCGGGGCCCAGGAGAGCTGGTTAGTTTTCAGGCATCACTTCCTCCATGCCCGGGATCATCCCTATGAGTAAGAAGTCAGGCAGAGGGGGCAGGAGACGTGCGTGGATGAGCAGGGAGCTCCTGGCAAAACTCAAGCAGAAGAAAGCAGTATACAGAATGTGGAAAAAGGACAGGCCCCTTGGGAGAAATACAGGAATGTCGTCAGGAAATGCAGGGATGTGTCAAGGAACGTTAGGGTGTATTTTCAATTAAATCTAGCAAGGGACGTTAAAGACGAAGAGCTTCTTCAACAGAGCTTCTTCTCCGCAGTACAAGAGGGATGTGGAGCTGCTGGAGAAAGTCCAGCGCAGGGCTACGAGGATGATCAGGGGCCTGGAACATCTGCCCTATGAGCAAAGGCTGAGGGAGCTGGGCCTGTTCAGCCTGGAGAAGAGAAGGCTGAGGGGGGACCTGATCAGTGTCTGTAAATACTTCAAGGGAGGCAGTGAGGAGGGGGCCAGTCTCTTTTCAGTGGTGGCCAGTGATAGGACTAGAGGAAATGGCCACAAACTGAAGCACCTAAAGTTCCACAGGAATTTAAGGAAAAATTTATTAACAATGATGGTGACAGAGCCCTGGAACAGGCTGCCCAGGGAGGTTGTGGAGTCTCCATCTTTGGAGATCTTTAAAACCCGCTTGGACACAGCCCTGTGCCACGTGCTCTAGGTGACCCTGTGTGTGCAGGAGGGGTTGGACTAGATAATCTCCAAAGATCCCTTGCAACCTTAATGATTCTATGATTGTGCAAGTCTTCTCACAAGTTTTAATTCAGATCATAAAGACAATCACTAGAAATTTTCAAAGAAGTTCTGAATTATTCTGAATGTTTTTTACTGATGATTAATAACAAAACATCACCATGAAACAGATGTTGATGACATTGGCTGCCTTCTCCTCTGGTCCAACAAAAGTGTCTTCCAGTGAGTGTTTCTGAGTGCATGAGCTATTTTACTGAGGTATAGCAAGCATTGTGGAATAGAATTTTTGTATGTTGTTGTACAGTGAAAGGGAGCCTGGTAAACAAATTTTGCTTGTCATATTAGGGAAAATATATTAATGTCACTCAGATTCAGTCCTACACTCCTTCCCCTCAATATATAACTCTTAGCAGAACTGGCTTCTAATTCAGCTTACCCCTTATGCAACATTTTATTTTTTAATAATTCAAACAGTCTAAAAAATAATAGTTGAAACTGAGATAGAAGAAGTACTTTGGTTGGAGGGAGTATCCTTTTTGACCTCTTGGCAGGATTGGGGACAAAATGAGTTCTGGCTGGCAGTCATTCTGGCTGGCAATCATCTCAACTATTCCACATGGCTGTGAGAAAGCAACCTCTGTTGTTAAATACATGTATCACCTGGTGATAAAATTGCAGTTTCAGAATGTTTTCAAGGTCTTGCTGACTTTTCTGGCTTTCTTAATATGGCAGTAAGTTGCTGAATAATAAATGAACAGTCTCCTCTACTCAGCAGTGCATGGAAGCCACACCGGTTTTATTTGCAGCTGTGCTATTTAAAGCATTTTTCTTGTATTGTTCTGTATGAGATTTAGCAAATACATTGCTTTTGCTTCCACTGAAATGATGGAACTCTCTGTTATGAAACTTTAGCAGAAGCAAACATAATTTTTTTTTTTTTTTTTTTTTTGAAAATCAGGTATTGCTTGTTAGGTGAAGGACATGTCGGTATATATGCTGGATCAGTGATTATGCCTATGCTTTTTATTATTCAAGTTCATAAGACTTCCCCTTCTTCCAATGGCTCTTTTCTAAAGCTTGTACAGTCTGACATAATAAATCGAATCAAAGGAGCAGTAGATCTGCAATAAGTTTGATGCTGGTGGTTTTAAGAGGACACATAATACAATGAAAATTAAGATCATCTGTTCAATCACCCATTAGTCCTGCAGGACAGGAAGTTAATGGCTCCTACCACACCATTATATTGCACCTATATTGCACCACTGAGGTATGAATGACCCTAAATGAGGGGTTAGGAGAACATGGTTTCTTGTGATMTTGATTTCCCAAAATAGAGGAGGCCTGTAGTTTCTCTCATATTGTATCTGTGTTTGAAAGAAGACAAATAAAGATATGTAGGAAGAGGTCATGTAGTTCATCAGACCAGCTGAGAAAGTGGGAAAGAACAAACTTCTGTGAAGTGTCAAATGTATTGCTTGATGAGTTTTATCATTACTGTTCAGCCTTTTAACTCACCTGACAGAAGACAGACCAGGAAACTGACAATTACATAGACACCGTGACTAAGGACAAGAAAGAATATCTGATGTTTCATAAATGGAGCATATGGAAATGTGTATACACATATGCACATATGTCTGAGTTGCTCTGAGCTGTAGGAATATTATCATGCGTGTAATTTAAATTGGAGTTTCATGTTAGAACTTACAGGCGGAGGGACTGGACTTACAGGTGCCACTAGAGGGAGTGATCTTCATTTCCAGCCACCTCCAGGTGCAGATACTTACGCCTTCCTTGCCTCACATCTCTTGACTATGGGGTGGGCGACAAAGGACTTGAGTGTATTTTAGTACTGTATTTTAATTTTAAATATTATTGCATAACTTAACAATATCTATATAAAGGCTTCTCTGCACAAACACAAGGCAGCATGGAGGAACAATTGCAGGCAGTGGAACCTCAGTAACCGAATTAGAAAAATGGAGCAGCCTGATCTGGCTCCTCCAGGACTGTCAAGTGAGGGAGATGAATCCCATAGTCCAGGTGTGAAAACCATCCATATGAGTAAATGGGAGAGACTGCTGGAATCACCTTACTGACCAAAGGATGCCTGATCAGCACAGGCTACCTTGTCTGCCTGTTAATCTCCATTTCTAGCTATGGCAGTGCCTGCCAGGTTTAGGTTTCATGCCAGGTAGCCACAGGTCAGAATTCTTTTCATTTTTTTCATCACTTTTCATGTACCTGAATATTTACTGAAAGATCAATATTTAAATCAATAGATTTGCATCCAAGATGGATGGTGAATAGGCCACTACTGCATATAAAACAAAGCAACTATGTTGTAAAATAGATTAAAATTATATGATAGTGTCTGTAATGTAGAGACAACAAAAACAAAATCTTTTGAGAACATTCAGTGATAGAAAGTGAAAGACAAAGAGACCAAACATACTTGAGCTCTAATGGAGCCTTAAAGAGAGCAAGAGCCAGGCAGTGATAGAAGTGATTTAGAATTTGATTATTTGGCATTATTCCTGGAATATAATTTTACTTTATAAGATACAAAGTGATAGAAAAATGTACAATTACATTATGTATAAATTTATCTTTTGCCTTTACATTAAAATAATGTGCATCTTATTTGTATGTGCATACATATATGTTTATACGAATATATGTACCACACCCACACATAATAAAAATTATATATATAAAATTACATTCCTTTATTAAAATACAATCACGATTAGTTAGCACCCTCTCTGTATAGTATCCCAGCTGACACATGAGGACAACTATTTCAGGCTTAGGAGGCTGCACTTCTTTTCTCCTGTCAGTAGGAACCACTCTTGTGCCATTAGCTCCTCTGCACAAAATGTTTTTCTTGGCTTTTATAGCCTGAAAGAAACATCTTTGTGAGGAGAGTCTGAGGTAAAATAAAATATAGAATTCAAGATACCGCTGCCAGCAGCAAGATTCTGTGTCCTAGATTGGGTTATTGCTAAAATCCCTAGAGATGTCTGAAATGCTTTAACTGTCCATTCAAAATGTCTTTTTACAGTTGCATCATGTGTCCAAAAGCAGCATCTTTTGTTTGAGGAAAGTATGAAAACATTAGATAGTTCTTTATTCACAAGACTTCATGGTTTGAGATTCTGTGTGTCTCAGTCTGTAGAGCAGATATATCTTTTAAGGGTTGTTGTGATATTTGCAAGCTTGCTGTTGGTGCTTCTGATTTCAAAGGTTTATGGGAGTAAAAACTTTTGCAACAAAACAGTGTACAATAGATAGTTAATTTAAATAGGAGATATTTAATCCTTATGCCTAGATGTAATGCTATAGGTTGAGGCCAAGCCTGAAATCCTTGCCATTAGTCCAATAGTGTTTTTATTCTCCACAGCATAGATTCATCTTGCTGTCAAGTTTCTGTACATTTATATTCCCACCACAGACAGAAATTTGCCACCTTCTTTTTGCAGCAAGGCTTGTTTCAGCCCCATACTTAAGAGACCTTCCTTGTGTAAAAAACCTAGGACTTTGTTTTCTCGTCTTTTTAGCTCACAACTTTTCAGTTTGGAGAACATAGAGCACCCAGAGTCCAAACTCAGGCAGTGAGCCTGCTTTGTGGGAATTGTTCAATGCCCTCACCAGTTTAAGATTTTCCCATGCCAGGAGTCATAAATTTGGTAGTTGTTGTCCACAAAAGATAGTAATTTGATATTTCTTACAGTGCTGCTTTGCTGGACTAATCAGGCAGAAAGTGCCAAGCTCTCAAAAGGTAAGTAGACTGCTGCCCCATTCTACTTGCTTTTGTGTAAATCATTGCAAATTCTTTTGGTAAAGATCTGGGTTTAACACCGTGTAATATTGTTACTAAACAGTCTGTGACTGTTTTGCCCTCAAATACTGTATGGAAACATGCAGAAGAAAGTTGAGGAGATAGGTAATGGAAGCCAGCCAGACTTTTCTGTGGGAAAAGCAGCAGCAGTGTTGACTATTCAGGGGGACTGTGGGACCCACAGTCACATGGCTGGACCTGTGCCAGGGTCGCACTATACCTGGATTTTGCATGGAGATCCACAATGTGCAGTGTGCTTACTGCGCATTTGTGCAGTATATAAAAATCTCATTTAGTACGCTGCTTCCAGTGCTCTCTCACATTTCTTCATTACCTCATTTAGGAAATAATAAGGAAACCCTGCTCAGATACAAAGGTGATAAATGCTCAGTATCGGCTATAGTGTGCCTTGTGTTTGTGTATCTGTCCTTGTCAGGCATCCAGGTGACACCCCTGCCAGAACCTTACATATGCCCTTCTTGTCTCTGATACTGCTCTTGCCATGKTAAATTTCCCAGTAAGTTCCACTGGCCTTTCTCATGTTTTATTCACAGCTAGAAATAATGAACACTTTCTGGAATGTACAACGGTGGCCACGTAGTACCCTCTGGGTGTGTGGAAAAGACAGAGTCTTTTCAAAGTGGAAGAGATCTGATCTAGAGTGCCGAGGTCTGCAAGATAACTGCAAATGATCCTATTTAAAAAGAAAAATACACAAAATGCAAACAGAATCAACATCTCAACTTCTTCTCCTCCCATCCAATGTTTCACTGTTGGGAAACAGTACAGAAGACTGTGAGAGAGCCTGTACCACATCAGTACCTTTTGGGGGAAGGATTCCCTCATGCCGAACACAAGCTAACAGCTATAAACATGTCCATTAATGAGATTGAGATGCAAGTGGTGAAGTTTGAAAGATTGTTTGAGAGGAGATATCTGTTAAGGGTGAAGCCGTGGAAATTATTTAACCTCGAGAGATTAGATCAGATGGTGGAATTAACCAGATAGGAAATGGAAAAGAAAATATTGAAATAGGTTTCTGAGAAAGGAACAAGGCAAAGGCTCTACTTTTATAGTTTAAAAAATAAGTTGAGGAAAATATTTAGTCCTAAGAAAAACCCTTGGCATAAGATCCTTAAGGGCATAAGGATCAGAAGTTCGAAGAAAGAAAAATAGACTTAAAAGGATAGAATATAAACCAGTTATTCAGCAGAGATGAACTGCATTGTTGATGAAACAATGCTATCTCTATTAAGAATTTAGAAGTAGTTCAAATAAAAATTAAAAAAAAAAAAAGAAAAGAAAAGAAGACACTAACCTTCTCAGTGTATAATAGAGTTAGCATGGAATTAAAATCAAGGATAGAATGGGAAGAAGTTAGTAGATTTACATGCCAATTGCTTAACCATGATGGTAATAGTTTGCGCAGTGCTGCAGCTTCCATGAGTCTGTTATATCGAATCAAATACCACTTTTGAATCTGAATCAGAGGTACTATAAATGATTAGGGGACTCCTGAATGGAAACTTTTGACTCATCCCTGAATAATGGAACTGAAATTATGTCAGTAAAAAGCTATTTGGTAACTGTAACCAGTGTCTCCTTAGATTCAACATTCTGGTGGGAGTAAAACAAAGGAAAATATTCATCACAGTTGTGCTCAGCTTCATCAGTTAAAACAACAGAAAACTGAAGAGGCTTGTTGAAAAGAAGTGGCTGGGAAAATCAGGTCCTTACAGGCAGTAGAGAGAGGTTGCTAAAAGACACCAACTCAGAAAAAAAAACAAGCCACACATGCACACAAACCCAGCGTGTCTCAGTAAGGGTAAAATCAAATGCTCACAGGGCTGGTGAGCAGAATAAGAGGTCATATCCTGTTCACATGCAGTAGACAGCAGAAAGTGTGAAGTCTGGCAGATAAAATAAAAAATATGTTCAGAAGAACAGACAACTTTTAGCAAAAGGTTAAAACTAGCATGCTTCTTGATGTGCATCAGGAGCAAAAACTGATTCATTAGAACCAGTTGATGACTTGGATATGGAAAGAGTGTTAAGAGGCTGCTGCAGAGTCGAATTATTTGTCTACATCTGTGTTCACAATGGGACAGATGAAATCTGTGCTGAAACCCATACTGAAATCCTTCTTTGTGAAACTGATTCTCATCAGAGGATTTGTCTGAAATTGAATTGACTGGAAAAGAGGTTATGGAACAAATTGACAAAGAAAATGTTACTAAATTGGCAGTTTCACATCTTATTCAAATAAAAGACACAAGACACAAGACTAAAATAGCTGACTTACAAACTGCAGTGTGTAATCTCTCATTTAAATTGACCTTGATACCTAGGAAAGGTTGCAAATATGACAGCAATTCTTTTAAAAATAATTCTGGTGAATCTAAAAGAAAAACAGCCTAGCATTCTGCTCTTAATCTTTTCTTTTTTTTTTCTTTCCCCTTGAAAAGAACTAAAGGACTATGATTGTATATATGGTACAGTATATGGAAATATATGGTATATATTTCTCATTTTGAAATTTCAAAGATTCCCACAAGAATTCTCAAATCAGAATAATGCTATTACTTGAAAATTATATTACTTGAATTACTTGCAAATGATATTACTTGAAAATTGTGTGATTTAGAGATTTGTGCATTGAGAGAAGACTGTCCAATACAGGACCTGTGCAATACCTGTCCAAAATATGAACAGGCTATTCATATTTATCCCAGGTACAGAGGGCATGCGATCTCTGAATCAGCTCGTTTCAGCTACGGTTTATGGTCTAGAAGTGTTTAGTGATGAGGATCCACTGACAGTAGTGCTGCAAATTCTCAAAACTTTATTGCTTTATATGCTCTCAGACTTAACTTTAGTATGTTCCTGGATACTAGATCTGTGAAGACCATAGCCCAGGCAGTCATTCCTACTAAGAAGAAAGTAAACCCAACATCACTATTCTGATCATAGGCCATGTTAAAATTCATAGCTATGGGAAGAGATTTTGTTTCCTGGAATATTTTTATCTTCACAACTAGGCCTCTTCAGCTCAATATACTTCCAAGAATCTAATGCTGCTTTTGCTGCAGCATCAACATGTTTTTCTCCATCTGACATCCTCTTTCTATATTTCCAATCCAATTAATGTCAGGAAAAGGAAAACTAGAAAGAGTCATAGCTTCCTAAGGAGATTCACAGAAGTGAAATTCACATAAAAGATGTACGTGCTTAACTGACTTTTTAGACACACAAGGCAAATTTGAGCAGTTATTAAGATGCTTAGAAGTTTGTACTTTCATGTCTTTACTGGTAAGAACATTCTGACATCTAAATTTCTGACACGTCCATGCTGAAAACAGTATAGGTCTTTAAAGTTATTAGCAGCTCTGTCTCTAAGCCTTAGCTGCATTTGCAATGTAGGCATTTACCAGTGCAGTTTCTCCTGTCTCCCACAAACTCACTACCAGGAGTAGCTGATGAGGTCTCTCCTTCCAGCTCTCCACATTTACATTCAATAGTCCAAGAAGTAAAATGTTCATGTGGGAAGTAGCTGCCTAGATTTGATTCATCCCTTTGCTTGCGTTGGAGCAATGTGACATTGATTTAACTGCTGGTGTGTAAAAGAGTACCGTTGATTGGATTCTTCCCTTGATTTTTTTTTTTCTATTTTAAATCTGTCCCATGCAAAAGATACAGGCTGTAAATTTGTATTTATTATACAGTAAAAAAAACTTCCTATATTAACCACATGCGAATACCTTATGAACAGTACACTCTAGAGAGCTGAATCACCTGAGTTTGCACCCTGGCTTGAAGCAAGAAGGGTAGAAGGATCGAACCTAGATACTGTCCTTGAATGTTCTAACTACTGTATTACTGTAAACCACCCCTCAACCCTCCACTCACCCCTAAATCCTACATAAATCCAGAGTAAAATCTATAATTTTGTGTTCTATATAAAATAAGGTTTCTCCTTCCAGCTCAAGTAATTATATTTTAGGACAGGTTTTAAGTCATACTTGCCTCACTAACATTTCCTATCAGCTATTTCACATATTGTCCTCCTCTCTTAGCTGCATTTTTTAATTGTGAATGATATTCTTAACATAAGCTCTGAGATTGTTCTCTTAGTTTTTCTCTTTATCTCCTACAGAGTTAAAATATTTTGTATTTCTGACACAACATTTTCAGCACGTTTTTTAACAGTCACCAGTTTAATGACAGACATTCATATCTTTTATGCAGTAGCTCCAGCCCTCTWTTCAGGCAGCTCAGCCAATACCATTTCTTTTATAGAGAAGTGAGAAAAATATAGCCCATAAGGATCAATGCAAGCATCCACTCATTCCACCAGATGGTGTTCCTTCCTCACGTAAATAARAAAAAATAGTTTCAGCATCACATATATTAGGTTTCTTGAATTTGGCATTAGTTGCTGGGGTCTCTTTTCACAGCTATAGGTGGCAATTGTGGCTACTATGATTGTTCCCACTGTGCATCTAAAAATCCCATGGTGGAACAGCAGTCAATGTTCTTAACACAGGGTGAGATTGTGCCAGAGATAAGGGGGTCACTGGCTTATAATCAGTACAGATACTGCTAGGACACTAAGGGGAAAGGAGACGTTAGGTGTTTGCTGCAGGGATAATCCAAGCTTTCTTCTGCTTCGGTGGCTGCTCGGTGCTCAGGCAACAAAAATTCCCATACAAAACTGTCCCTAAAACAAGATGCTGGGTGCTATTGTTTCTATATCTGACAGGTAGAGAAGGCAGAAAAATAATTAAGATGTGAGCATGATATGGCTTACTTTTGACCACAAAGTAGTTATTTACTTGTCGTGTTTATGCCAAGAAAACCCATCCTGTTCTGTGAGCCTTGTAATTACAGGTTCTGTTTGATTCTGTTAAAAAAAAAATCAAAAAGTAAAATAAATTATATGAGGTTAAAGTATAACAAACAAACAAAAAAACCCACAGAACATTTCATGAAAACAGAGAACATTTCCAGTCGATCAATTTGAAACTTTCTGTAGATTTTGAATGGCTACACTTCAAACAAAGGGKKTTTTTTTGTTTTTTTTTTTAAAACTTCGTACAGGAAGAAGCTGGGTTTTCAGTCTAGATTTAACTGTTGCAGAGGTCTGTGCTTTTGGTTTTAAAGAAACATGCAMAGAAACTGACTCACAGAAATTCTCTGTAGAGGTTTGCTTAATGGTTGTTGAAACAGAAATGGGGATGTGAACAGCCTGGTGTGTGGCCATGTTATTTCTGGGTGCAAGTAAGGCATGAGCTAAGTCATTTTCTCTGTTTTTCTACTTGGAGAATGTAGCTTGTTTGTTTTACTCTGTTTATTTCTTTTCCTTTGTTTCATAGGAGTTAAAATCACCCAACCCTTAGGTCTGGTACTGAAAGAAGATGAGAAAGCTACACTGTCATACATTCAAAATGAAAATCACTTTTATATGTCTTGGTATTTACAGAAGCCAGATAGGGGGCCCACAACTGATCTATTATTCCACTAACGTAAAACAGGAACAAGAGAGTGATATTCACAGTGGATACAAAGCTAAATGGTTAAATGTCACAGACTTCTATTTGGATATTTTATCTACAAAGATAAACCACTCAGCTATTTATTTCTGTACCAGTAGTTTGGACAGAACACTTCAAAGTCACTTGTTTTCTTTGCATAAGCCACTAGCCTTCTCTCAGAAGAGAGTATCTCTCAGTTCCTCAGCATGAAGAGTACGTAGGCCAGTAGCCTATGTATAAATCAAATATTGCTGAGGATTTGGAGCGAGAGAGGAAAATTAGGCTTCTGAATTGCATGTTATTTACTAATCTCTTGGTCCCGATTAGTCATTGAATAACAGATCAGCTGTTCCATCAGAACAGCTATTAAAGATTATTAATTTAATGATGACATAAAGAAAATGGAAGTTGCAATCTCCACACAACAAATGATTCCCTCCAAATCATTTGCTTACCTGATACAGAACAGTTAATTGAAATATGCATGTGTGTAGTCTGAAATACTTTGGAACTAGTGACTGGTGTGTGTGCTCTCATTCTCTATCTAAATATTTTCAAGCAGTGAAAGTCGCAGTACTTTTCACTGTGCATGGAAGGGCCACCAAACCACAAGAAATCAACACCTATATAAAACTCAGAACTTTATCAACAATAATGAGAAGAGGGCTGTAGAAGAGATGATATGAGAAATAATAGTAATAAAAAAGCATAAGTAGAACTAAATTTCTACCAATTGGCTTAAAGTAGCAAAGCAGTAGTCCTTAGCCTGACCTGCAAGTCTATAGCCATAGTTTTGATAAGTGACCATCCAGTTTACTTCTGGTTATATACTGAATCACATAGGACTATCTATCCCTATATGCTTCCTACTAATATCTCCCTTTCAGCCTGATAGCTAATAACATGGTCCATGTCAACTTGATATTCCTTCTCTCTATGTATGAGCCTTTGCATTGTTTATCCTAGATACCTTTGTGATGTTCCTTTTTCAAAGTCTCAAAGTTCTTTTTGACTTTGAGCTAAGCCCTACTACAAGCATTGCCCAAAAGAGCATCTATATTTTGGAGACAAAAAATAGATGAGTGAACAAGCAAGGTATTAGTACTCTGTGGTCTCTCCTTGATGAAATATTTCAGACTCATCATGAATAGTCTTATGTCTCTCATGCACAAAGACCTCTCAGTGTTTTTTTTTTTTTTTTCTGTTAAGGAGCCTAAAGCAGCATTATCTCAAGAGGTGTCATTGCTGCAGTAGGATTAGCATAGGGTGTACTTCAGTGTAAACATTACATGGTGTTTATAAAAATTGTCCTAAATTCTAACAAAGCAAGAAGGCACCAAATAAAATCTTTATGGTACAGTATAAAGGTCACTAGGCTATTCTGTTTTTTTATGAATAGGTAAGAAGAAATACCTGTTTCCAACAAGTCAGAGTTTTTAGAGAAGGCTTAAAGAAAGAATGTAAAGCATAACTGTTACATAGTTACAGACAGAGCATCCAATTTGAGATTATTCTTATATCAGTTTGGATCGAGAGACCTCCAGATGTTTCTTTCCATTTAAACCTTTCTGTGAGTCTATGATTATTTTTCATCTTGCTTTGTTGACAAAAAAACACAGCTTTTAATTTTATTTTGTGTGTGACAACAGAAACAGCAGCTGCACATTCAGAAACCAACTGCAGATTTCAGAAACAAGAAGATTGAGTGATAACAAAAAACCCACCAGGTTTCATAACGCRCATATGTGTCACTGCTTTTGTCTGACTGTGATATAGGAGGCAGATAACTGTTCCCCGCATTTCATCCTGGCTGGGTGGGATGGTGCTGTGGTAAGAGGTGCCAATAAGTTTTCAACATGTTTTTTTGAGTAAATGTCAAACCGYATCCTGTTTTGGCTAAACTCAACTGTTGTTCTTGTAAAGATGTATTTTTAAGTGCACTTAGTCATGTCATCTGCTCTGCTCCAAAGGTACCATTTTCTGCTGAGGCTTTCAGACAGATTTCCCCGTTTGGCTTCAAACTGGATATTTTAGCCAGATATTCACCTCGCTCAACGTCTCCCTTTGCTATTGCATTCCTAAATATCGTACTTCAAATGGTCCACCAGTGTTCATATATCTTGGCCTACATTATTCCTTCCTGTGTTTAGGATACATCTCTACATACAAGGTATGCTTCTGCTGTCTTTGTGTATTAATGAGCAAGCTACCTCTCAATCACCCATTGTTTGACTTTTAGCACAAGGTATTAATTTAACAAATTACAAAGATACTGCTTCTCTTCACATTGCCTGCTACAACTCTTGCTATTTGCTGCCTTAGTATTTCCTCTTCCTCCGTTCAGCCTTCCCTTTAAAAAATGATAGACCACAATGACCTCTTGCAAAAAAAAAATTCTTTTACTTTTCTACTCTCATTCTTTCCCATGGATCCATAGCCTAACAGTCAGTAGCACAATACTTCTATTTACTTTAAGCAGTACTGTCTAACAGGGACCATGTTACTGTGTTTGCAAGTCCAAATACTTTTCAGGAAGGGAGGTGGACAATCATGCCTATCTTTTGAATATGGTGCTTACTTATTTTCATAATTTGTCTGCCAAATTCAAGAATATAAGGAGCTCTCAGGTCAGTCTTTTTTTTTTTTTTTTTTTTTTTTTTTTTTTTTTTTAATACTTTCAGAGAATTGTGTGTTGCAATGGGGCAGAAAAGTTAAGCTTTTTAGTCATTAATTTCTGGCTTTCTGCTGACCAGAAATGGATGTCTGAGAGAGCTAGAGCATTACATTTCCGGCATCAAAACAAGAAGACAGAAGCAGAAATTGATGCATGGGGGACATATGGTGTAATATAGAGTCCTCCTTTTATAATGAAAAGCTGAGCTCAGGAGTTAGGTTTTCAGTACCAGAGGCACAGATATACTTCATTTCTGTATTTGCAGGAAGCATTAGCTACTTTGGCCCATTGCTAGTCCAACAAGCAGAGATAGCTCTGTTCATTTATATATTCTTTCAAAAGTCAATTCAGATCATTCAGCTCTTGGAARTCTGCTGGAGATAGGGCTATCTTGGCTGATAAAGAAAAACACAGAGAATGTAGAATACAAATGAAGGAAAAAAGTTTAATTTAAATTTTATTAAAAGCTAGTTTCTAAAACAAGTGAAAAAAACAAACATGATTTCCCGCATTTGTCAGAAGAAAGAGCTGGTTTCTGAAGCAAGTAAGGTAGTATGTACAAACATTTGAGCTCTCCACTTGCCACGTATCTCCACCCTCTTCTTCAGGCCTGATCTTTCAAGGCAAAGCACATCTAGTACATTTTCTAAAGGCAGAAGGAAAAAAGCAGAAGTTAAGAATGAGCTACTGAGAAATACTGAGGTCCTGGTAATGATCATTGTATACGTGAATCTCTGAGAGATAAAATGGAAAGGTCTACTTTTCCACAATTCAGTCTGCCTGGTTTCAATTCATTTTACAGATGGATGACTTAGATTAATTTGCAACAAAAATATTAAAGAAGAAATCTAGAACATACAGAGCTAGAGAGAAGGAGATTATTTATGTTTTAGTAGGTTGAAAGGAAGGTAGGAAGAGATAGAGGGAAGGAAACTGATAGGATAAGAAAGAGGAAGGATGGACGGAAGGACAGACGGATGGGAGTACTTTTGCTTTTCTTTCCCTTATATTATTATAAAACAAGGGTAACAATTTTAATTAATGTGAGTGTCTTGGGCAGAAATTAGTGACAGTGTGTGTGTAAAATTAATGGTGTTTTATTACTTAAATGACTACTGATGAAGAGGGGGATGCTAATAAAAAGATGTCTTTTCCATTATGAATGACTCAGATTCCTATAGCTACAAACTTAATTTACAATAGTGGAATTCAGTACTGCTTACTCAACTGACAAGTCTTGTAGAATTTGACAAGTCCTGAAGAAATTTTACTTTTTTCATTTATCCAGTAACATTTCAATAGAAATGATCTCTATCCAATCCTGCACTAAGGCTTCTTATGTTAAAAGAAAAAGAAAAAACAAACAAACAGAATAGATCCAAGTTTTTGATAAATAAATAAATAAATGCTTCGCACAAATTCAGTCTGAAGGAAACAATCTCTTTCATGTTCTTTCCCTCCTTCTCTCTCTTCCTTTTTCCTGATAGTTTGCATTCTCTTCCACTTTCCTGACTTACAGCATTTTACTCCTTTGCATCTCTTCTCTTGGTCTTTTCTAATTTTCTCTAAATTTTCCCTCCTCTTTCTCCCTCTCTTCTTTAAATAAACTGTACTTTTCTGTGGTATTTCATCCTTTGTATAGTGTGATATCTCCCTGACATTCTTTCTCTCCCTCTTTTTCTCTAAAGTTTTCACCCTCACTGTCTTGTTCTCTTAAAAATGATGAAACACACAATAAAATTTTTAGAGGTCTGGGCTTGTATAAACATTAATGGAAGACTTCATTTTGTCCACACTGGTCTCCAGCACAGTTAGAATGAGTTAGCAAAGCCATACAGAGCAGTAGTAGTACTCTGTTCCTCACCTTGGACCTGAGCATCAGCCCAATCACAAATATCCCATACAACATGCTCTTGAAAATGAGCATGATGTACACAATCTTCCCAGCTACAGCACTTCTCTGGTAGTTTTCTGAAAAGTAAAGGAGAAAAGAATAAAAACAGAAAACTTCAGAATATRGACATTTCTTTAGAAAATTTATCCTAAACAAGGAGATATTTTTTCATCCTGATGATTAGAACAAYTTGTGCAGTGGCAATATATGAAGTGCACCAGTCTCATGGAATGTTATGTGAGGGTAACAGAAATATAATGTTCACACTTATGTGTGTGTATTCAACACAGGCATGAATAGGAGTGTCTGACAGCAAAAAACCCCCAACAAAACTCCACACATCGGACACACACAAAAACACATCTCTCCACACATATGGACACACTGATAAAATCACTGATTTCAAGGAAGGAAAATTTCAGTGGTTTAACTTACCTTTGAAGATAGTACAATCTGAAAACAGAAGGAAAGAATAGGAGTAATTATTTCATCCCACACATATATCAGCTCCTCTTCCAAAGAGATYTGTTTGTGTAATTAATGGCCTCAAACTGTGCCAGGAGAGGTTCAGATTAGATATTAGGAAGAACTTCTACAAGGAATGAGTGCTGAAGCACTGGAACTGGCTGCCCAGGGAAGTGGTGGAGTCACCATCTCTGGCAGTGTTCAAGAAACATGCAGATTAGGCACTTCGGGATATGGTTTAGCAGGCGTAGTGCTGACGGGCTTATGGTTGGACTTGATCATCTTGAAGGTCCTTTCCAACCATAATGATTCTMTGATTCTATGAGTCTATGTGGGAATGTGAGTTACGTAGCCCTTAGTCAGTTTGGAGAACAGAATTGGATTCATTTTCTAGGGATGACAGATCTGATCTAAGTGTAGTAGACTGGCAAGAACTGTGCCTTTAGTTCTGACTGCATGCRCTAGGGATAGGAACTTTCAGATAATGACTTCTCCCCCCGCCCAAATATACTTGTTTTGTTTCCTCACCAGCATCACCAGTGATGAATTTGYGTATTGATTCCAGTGTGTCATTGTTAAAGAACGTGGCAACGCACTCAAAATGATTCAAAGGGTTGAACCATTCCTGGTCTGAGATCCTCAGTCGGCTGGTCAACGAGTAGGTACTGCCATTCCACGTTGCAGACTCATCTGTCCCCACTCCTTCTGTCCTCTGAATGCCGTTCACCTTCCAGACCAGACTGAGGTAGTTAGGAAAGTAACCAGAGGCCAGGCACACCAGTGTGGCCTTGCTTTTCTGTTGGATCTCTTGTTTTGATGGAGAAAAGATGGCTACAGCTGGTGGTATGATTTCGTCATTCTCCTCTGGAATAGAAAGAAACAGTGTCCAGAGCCTCCATTACTTCCTTTACCCTTTTACGATCAGACTATTTTTTTGTTTGTTCGAATCTGTATGTTGAAAGATGGGATCCAGTGCAACTGTTAGCACTGAGAGTGCTAACATGATTTTTAATCTAAAAAATCATGATTTTTATCTAAATAATCATGATTTTTAATCTAAAAAACAATTACGTTTATATTACATTTTTAATATAGTATATTAGTATAGTATATTCTAAATATAATCACTATTATCATTGAAATTAATAGATTATATACACAGAATCTGGTTCCAGATTTTAACATATAAAGGTGCAGAGTAAATACAAAACTTTTTTTTCTGGGTACTTACAGTTTTTCCTGGTTTTATTTATGTCTCATTTGGTTGTCTTCTTCTCTCTTCTTTCCCTATTATTTTGTTAGGAATCCAGGGAATACATTTTAAATGTGAATAGATGGATAAAATRGTAGACAGTTGAGAGATGTCATGGTAAAGATGTCATGACTTTTAATGACTCCAAAAAGTGTAGTCAGAAACCAAATAGAAATTAATTAATAGAATAATTTGGAATTCCAAATTATTTGGAATTAATTAATTCCAATTGAAATGGAGAGTATTAACTTTATTTAACTGAAATTAGTGGAAGATTTGTTACTCATTTCAATGAAACTAGCATTTTGTCTCTCTTTTTTAAATTTTCCTTTCCTATATTCTGTAGTGTAGTTGAGCATCAGCACTAACAAGTGAAGTTGCCTGTATCTAATTTGATAAAAATTAATTTCATCAGTTTTCCTGTGATTGGACAAATAGACCACTTGTATTTTCCTTAAACTGCTATTGGATCCTACTTTTCGAAAGCAGAAAAACTGAAATCAGTAAGGGCATACACAGATGATATCACACTATCTACAACTGTGATTTGTTTTTCTTCAAAAATACATTGTTTTGGACCAGAGATAGAGTACAATAGATTCATTCATTCATGCACAAAAGCACTATTTTGTCACCACTATTCTGTTTTGCTTAACTGGTYTTAAATGTGCTATGCTGCCTCATTTTTTTCTCCTCATCTTCTGTCAGTGAATCCCAGTGAGGATCACAAAATTTACTGATTTATGTCCCACCAAAAATTACCTTTCTTTTTATTTTAGAATTTCAACGCTTCCATGGTTACTTTTTCTTTTCTTACCTAGAACTGTTAGTCATGTCCTTTCTCTGAAATGTAGCTGTCTGTTCCAGAACGCAATGTCTTAATGATTCTCCAAAACTGCCATTCCCAAATCTCTCCCCCATTCACTCTGTCCATTCTCCACCATAATCCCTCTCTAAGTCTATGCATGAGCACAAGACTTGTAAGGATTCCTTTGTTAGGCTTAATGAATACAGTCATTCTCATTAAATGTTTTATAGGCAAGTGTCTTTATAGGTTATATTAAACTTAATCCAAACAGCGCAGGAAATATTTTTATGTCCCATTTTGCTGCATAGTGCTATGTAGTGTCTACTCTGGCTGTATAGGGTATATTGAGACATCTTGTATTTTTTGTGAAGAGATTATTTTTCATTCTTTATCTGCATCCACAGACTTCCCGCTATATTTACCAGGGCTACACTCCCAGAATCTTGCTTTTTGCACAACTTAACATACTCCTCGCATGATTCCCTCTTACCTGGAACTGCTACTTCTGTTTTTTTTTTTTTTTTTTTTTTTCCTCCAAAACACTGGATATTGGCAGAGCAGAACCTCATGATGCAGTGATAGCCATGTTAGTCCTTCAAATACCATTTTTGGCAGAGTAGTATCAAGGTATGGTGAAAAGAAAGTATATCCACCTATCAAGATAGCACTTGGATATTACATATTCCACCTTATTTTCTAATTATGATTTGAATTACAAAATTCATACTACCCTCCATGTCTCCTCCTTCAGAAAAGCACTTCATTGTCTGTTGCTGTACTTTGTCTTCATTATCCTCAAAGAGCTTCCATTCATCTGTTCTCTTTTTCCATTTGGGTATGATAGTGAGAGATGTAGGAAAAAGTGGGGAATCATAAGATTTGGTTCATTCTGCCAGTCATTTAATTCCAGGGAAAAGAGTTCGTCAGAGTTTGTAGTGAAACACAGAATCAATGAACACTGGGTAGAGCCTCTGGGGACTTTTTTGCTGTAGAGATATTATACATTCTTATACCTGATGTGTGGTCTCTTGTTTGCTCTTCTCTCTCATCCTTTTTCCTCCCTCCATTTTATTCCATTAATCCTGCTTCCTTGGTAGCCTTCTCCRTATTTTTATTAATTTAACAAATTAACACCAATTTGTCTATTTCTTCAAAACTCTCAGAACTAAAAATGACATATTATTATGATCTTTTACTATGATTAATCTAAGTGGAGGAAAAATTAGTTAAGAAAATTGTGACTGCAGTTGTGAGATTCATCTATYGACCTTGTCAGTACATAGATTAATTTAAACATGGCTGGGGTAAAATACATACTGGTGATTCAAAAAATAGATGTAAAATTCTCCAAGCTAGGATTTCTTTGTCTTATTTCAAACATACTTTTTAGCATTTTCTTATATCAGCCAGCCTGATACCTCTTCCAAATGGCAGTAGCTCTTTTAAGTGTGGCTATTTTTTCTATTGCCAAAACCTGGGGCGGAGTTGGGGGTAGTGGTCTGCATGGCTATGATTGTTACTTGGCATTGTCTGAGATTGTGTAAAAGAGAAATCCACTCAAATTTCCTCCCTTAGTAAGAAGAAAATTATAAGACTCTTTGTTCATTATTGTGGGACATTGTATTGTTTAGCAGAAGATATTCAAATGTTTGGAGTCTGAAACATATAAAAGCATTTTCTAAGTAGTTTATCGTAAAACAGTCCTTTTATGGTTGCACCAGCCACAAGACTACTTAAGGAACAGTTGAAATAAGAACATCAATCTGACTGCTCAGTATAGTGTTTTCTCCTTGTAGTGTTTTGTAGAGATGGAAGAAATGACAACCACGGGGCAAGAAAAACATTCCTTTCTGTGGACTCCATACCCAGATATACCTTAGAACAAATATATTTTTATCACAATAATGACAATTATGATAAGGACTTTATCCTTAATAATAATAAAAATAATTATGATCATGACATTAAGAAAAATATGATAGATTTCTCTTAAACCTATTTATATATCCTTTTCAAATAAGCAAATGCATTAACTGAGAAGTGACTTACAAGCTATTCACTGAAGCAATTAATTTTTCTTACCTAACATAGAGAACACTGTGCCCTGACCAAACTCAACTCCAGAGTACACAGTTATAGAAAAAGCAGCTACAAACATCATCCCACTCTATCGCTCTTGAATCCTGCCTGTTATTTTAGTGAAAATTAGCCTGTTTTTTACTTGCAGATGTGTGAAGTTGTGGTTATATGACCGATACAAGACATGGAAAAAAGCTTCTCCTTCTTACGAGTCACACAGACAAATTTAATGGAATAGGAATAGAAAAATATCAGAGTAGCTGTGCTAGTCATACTAAGAAGTTTCACGAGATCTGCATTATTTTTCTGATATTCACAAAGGTTGAATGTTAAAAGAAGACTGTAAGATGAAAGCATGTAGTGGCTACTTTCCTAAAATACTGTCGTATCTCCATCAGGTTTAAGTTCGGGGACCACAGATTGATTTTTCACTTATAGCTTTGCCTTACATTAACTTGTCTCATCTCACACTGACTCTAAASAACCCTGTAGTATCCAGATATACTTAGTAATAGAGATTTTTTCCCCTCTTTTAGGCCATTAGACATGAATTTAGAATTTCTCTTAGTTGCCTTTAGCCAAGATAATAGATTACTTAACCTGTTTTCTAAAATCAGCCCCCCAGTACTTTCTTACAGTTATGTCAGCCTTTTCTCTGATGAGTATTATGTTGATTAAAAAGCAAAAGAGCCCAGGGAAACTTACCTAGCACTGTCAGCTGGGTACCCTGTCCGAAGATCAGTGGTGAATTTGCACAGTGTTTTGAAGAGGTACCAGAATCATCTGCCACTAGAAGCTATCAAGAGCACATAAAACCTGTCGTTTGTTGTACGATATACAGAGAGGACCTTTATATTCTCATCTGTGTTAGAATGTGCTGGATTTATGCAGAAGAATATGCAAAAAAGTTGAGCTATTTTTCCAGGAGATACTGTATATAGTGAATCTTCCTATCTATCTAGCAAGTCACTTTTCTCATCTTGGTATCTTAATCCCATTTCTCAGTCTTATTCTCAAAGCTTAATCTGAGATGCCTTTTGCAGACAAATGCAGAAGCAGTGAATTTATTCCCTTTCTGCCATCATTAAACTGTGCTAATGAAGAGCGGAGTTGTTGAAACTCATTCAGTCACCCAATTTACATCTTTTTCCTCTGACTTCCCTTCTGTTCATTTTTGTGTAACTATTTTTCTCTAAGAAAAATTCTATTACTATTTATTTATTAAAAGTGTAAGATTATTTTTCCACTTACCTAGTACTGTTACTTGGGTCCCAGGACCAAATTGCAGATTATTTATCACAATGCTACAAAGCCTGTCTCAAAATATGCCCCTCCCTGCAACAAAAAAAGGGAGGGAAGAATGTGAATATTCTGTGTGAGAAAGAGAGAGAAGTATCACAGTGGCAGATAGTCCCAGGGATTTTGACTGATGATGGTAGGAGACAATAGAAGAAATGTTAACAGTGCTGTCAAGTAGATCATAGAATTGGGTGCCCAAAAAGAAGTGATGCAAAAGCTTTTTTTTCTTTTTGGTGAGACACTGGAAACTGGCTTAAACATGATATTATGAAGTAGCCTGTTGGGCGTGTTGTTAAAATAATAATGTGGGAGTGCTGGGATGCATTCTATTTCCTTTGATAGCTTCCTTCCTAGAAGTTTCTTATATTATATGAACTTTTTTCTATTATGAACAATGTTTGCAAACCTTTACAAATTACTTTTTTTTCTCATGATGATATTATATTCATTTCTTCTCAGCTCCCATCCAAACAGAGTCTTCCAGCAGCTCCTATGGGAGCAGAAAGACATACATGGACTAGTATGTTTTTCTCATGTGGCCACTCTTTAATGGTCACAAATGTGCTGATTTCTGTGCAGAGAATACCTCTCTGCTTGACTAGAAATACCCCCATGTGAAGATGAGCAGGAACAAGGATTTTGTTAGAKGATAACACAACATTTCATGCATGTAGTTACAGTTTGGAGTCTGAGTATCGGTAGCAGAGGGTTCTTTATGCTTTGTTCATCTGTTCTTGCTGGTCATACTCCTCGGAGGCCTCAAAATTCATTCATTACCTCCAGGAGGTTTTTGTAAAGACCTCCCAAAGAAATACGTTACTGTGCTGCCCCACTGTTCCCACAATGGTTAAGCTTGATACAAAAACAGGCTTTCCCTCAGCACTACTCCCAGTGGCTTAGGAAAAGCTTAAGAAAATACCAGAGTCTGTTCTTATACTGACTAAACTACAGGAAATGGACAGTCTTAACTGGAACAATCATACCTCAGAGACACCTGGGAAGATAGAGGTGTTTCTCTATGTCTGTGTCTAGAATTGTATTGTTACATCTTTTCTCCCATCTACTACTACTCTACAACCCAACCTTGTATTTAAATCTAATGAGAAACAGGAAGTCATGGCTGGTTACTGATGAGAGGCTGGAAGCAAGAAAGATAGACATAAGTATTAATGTTTCATATAGGCAGCAGTAGGAACTAAATAGCTCAAGTAGATGAACAAAGGTTAGTGCTAACTTGTTCTCATGGGGGAATTTAGGAATGAAGTATCCAGATCCACAAGAACAAAACACCACTGCACAGYGACATGTAATCAAAAATACATGCACTAAGTGAAATAGGAATAGTGGGTGGATAGCAATTTCTCTTCTAAGATTTCTATTCTCATATGTGCACACCTATCTGTATACATATATTCTCCCATCCACCCACATTCTTGACAGAAAACACACCAAATTAGGCTTAAGTACAGCTGTGGCTAGCACCATKATTTGGGGAAACATTCACTCCAGTAGGTCAAGGTATTTGAGTTTAGGCTAGTGGCCTAGCTTTTATGCATAGAGCTTCCTCCTTCAATTCAGTCTTTTGCATAGTGTTTGATATCCATGAATGTGTTTGTCTTGAGGAGCTCTTGTCTTAATTACTTAACTATTTTCTAGCTTAAGTAGTTGACATAATTCACYAGTGACCTTTCTAGTCATATTGCACCAGGCTGATCTTTTTCGCTTTCTCTGTATATTAAGCAGTTCACATTTTTGCCTAGATTCCAATCACTTCAGTTTAACACCCCTAATGTATTACAAGGATGTAAAGTTTTTAACAGTCTCAAGATTWCAGTTAAGCACTGCTGTAACAGTTATCAGTGATTTGTTTCTCAATACATATTAGAATGAGTAAAAAATTGACATATGGAATAAAACTCTCATTTTATTTGAGTGATATATTGACAAGGGCTCCAACATGTGATGTTTACTCTTAAAGCAACCTGAAGGCACCCACAGATTTTAATCGCTCTAAACATCCACACCCACTCTCTGCTAGTGGGTCCATTTAAGCTTCATTTCAGGACCTCCAGTTCTTGGCAGACCTCTGTTGTAGGCCTATGTGTCTTCAGCCTTGTCTCTGGTCCTGTCTCCTAAATGGATATTGGGCATACATTGTACATAACTTGTCTTTTGAATGGTCCCTTCATACACGCCTTGCATCTTCTCTTCAGTCTTGTCTTTGGCCTGTCTCTTGGATGGACTCTGGACCCATGTTCCAGTCTTGTTTCAAGCCTAGTGTCTAGACCCATCATCTTTTACTCATGATAACTTTCTGGACAGATCTTAGACCTGATTCATCATTTTTCTTGCTTGGAACTGTTGAGAGAYCCTGTTGTCAGCTCCCTACCCTGCTTGCAGAGTTTAGATTCTGTGGTACTGTAGTCACTCTGATTCCTGGCTTAGCTTTCCTGCTGGCCCTTGCTGCTCTGTGACAGTTTATTGGCAGCATATGCACAACCAATAAGATCCAGACATCCCCATTGTAGTCTCCAGGTGAAAGAAATAATAGAAGCTAAAACTACAGAGTGATGAGGAACTTCAGCAAGAAAACTTTGGATACAAGAACAAGCAATAGAGTGTAGGACAAATGAGATTGTTGTACAGTACAAGAGAATGGTATACTAGCTGAGACAAGCATAGAATTAGTTAATGTCTGGAAGCTGAAGTCAAATACATCTAGACTAAATTAAGACAGAACTAAGCAAAAAGGAGGTGATCTACTGCTTCAACAAGCTACCAAAAAGGGAGGTGGTTTCTGAAATTCTAGATATCTTCCAATCATTTCTGGACACCTGCATGCTTTAGTTGAACTCAAGCTTTTTATTAATTTGTTATGCTTATTAAAAATTAAAATTAAATAAATTRTTTTGATGTGTGATATACAAGATATCAAAATGATAATTCTGTGGTCCTTTTTAGCCTTAGTGTTGACTGATCCATAAGCTCATGAAAGTAGTAGCTTGGGAATTAGATTCCAAAACGKTTTTCTTACAGGCCTTGACTTATTCAGGCCTTGACTTGCTGGCAGTCTGAGCTCTAGGCATCATTTACCTAAAGCAAGAAAAGAAAACGTTTGTCCAGTTTATTCTCTTTTCCAGACTACAGTAGCTGGAGAGAACAAAGGAGCGGTGTACAAGAGAAGTATAATGCTTCCTGTAGATCTTCTACACTCTGTGATGGTTGGGTCTCCTTCAACATTACAAAGACTGATCTTTATGATATACAAGTCCAGTTCCATCAGTCTGAAAACATATCTTGTCAGCATGAACGTATTGCAAGCTCACAATGGACAAAACTCTTGACCTTTGAGAGTGTGAATAGTAACTTTCCCTAGCTTTTAAATTCCCGTAATCAGTGACTTTGAACTTTTACTTTCCATCTTCTACCCAGAGTTATATTTTGAAAGCTTTTTTTCCTTTTATTTGACCTTTCTTTTTCAAAACCTTCCTGCTTCCCTTGCATATTAACATCATCTTTCTTCCTCATTTAGTACTGGATGAAGYAGGACAGGGCATTTATCGGAATATAAAAAAAGCCAACATGCTTTCAATCWTATATCAACGTAGGCCTGAGCGAAGGTATATTATGACATCCCCTAGAGCCTGTTGATCACGTAGAGGACATGGTCAGATAAATACACTAAGCAAGCACTCCTTCACAAACAGATGGACACTTTTATCCTTTTATTTTCCCATTCTTCTTTCTCCCCAAACTATCTGGGTCCCTCCCTTTCCTTGCTTTTGGCTCCTCCATCCATAATAAGTTTTRTACATTCCTAAAGTGCTTTCCCTCTGTATCCCATAATGTGTCTCATATCCCTGTAATCCTTAACTTCACTCATTTGGTCCAGGTGATCTGGACAGTCTCTCACATTTAGTCACACGTAGACAATGGAACAGATCTCCCTTTGTGACAGCTCTGTGAGAAACTAGATAAAGGCTGTAGTTTCTATTTATTTATTTATTTATTTATTTATTTATTTATTTATTTATTTATTTATTTTTACTGGAGTCCTCTTGCCGACATTGACACATATCCATTTGTGTGTATGAAGAGGGTTAAGATATAACATTTTGTTGCATAACAAAACATGTTTCTAAATTCATGAAAAAAGGAAATGTAGAGCCAGTCAACATGTGCCATTATACTAACCTCCATGTTCCTAGTGCTCCATAGCATACACTTCTACCAGAGACTGTCAAAATCCATTCCATTTTCTGTAGTGCCTTGGGCAAAGCTGTATTTTGTTCTTTAGTTAGGGGTAGTTTTTGTTTATTTATTTATTTGTTTTTAACCTCTGTGATAACTAATATCTCTCCCTCATCCTTCATCTTCAGAGTTTTTGAAAGAGTTTAGTGAATTAAGCAGTTGTAGATAAACCTCTGAGTCAGCATCCAAACATGTCCCAGTAGACCATGGGAAGAGACTGTCCATTCCCTGGAGTACTAAAAATAAACAACTATATGGTGATAGGTTCTTATGCTGATAAGGTTTTATATGGTGATAAGTGGAGTAGTTTTCAATTCTTTCTTGAAAATGAGGTAAGTGCAGGCAGGAAAATGTCAGTGTAAACTTTTGCATATCATTACTACATGGCCCTTCTGTCATACAGCAACTGGTCTTCTAATGACTGTCAGTGAGCATTTCTTGCATTCCTCACAGTACAGCAGGTCATTTTTGCTGTAGAGACTGAGTTATATCATCATTTATCTAAGCATTTTACTTTCCAGTGAAATAAGATCTAAAATTCTGAGGTATCAATTCTTCTGTCTGCTGGGACCGTATAATGAGAAGCACAGATCACCAACATTTATCAGGGTCTTAGAAGCAGAAAAAACCACCTTGTTTTGTGGAAACTTTCCATGGTGTGAAGAACAGAGAACAATTATGAATCAAATAGCTACAATACAGTTGCATTACTTATGATAAAGCTTGAAGTTGAGTTCTTGTTTATTTGTTTGTTTTGACAATTAAAATGACTATTTGGTATGAATATTTGCCTTCCTCAGTTTTCTGATAAAATATGCTTTAATTTAACCTAGATAATTCAAAGTAATTTTAGTTACAGATTTTTGACTTTGTCTTCTTGACTTGACCAAAGTGTGACTGTAATTCAGTCCTTTCTAGACAGAGAGCTCTTCAGTGACCTGTCCTTAATTACCTGCTGCCCCAGAAGAACTAGAACTATGAGAAAAGGTTATACTTTTAGATTTTTTTCAGATGTTGATTTATAAAGAAGTTATATTTATTATTTGCTTATATCCACTTGTATATTTATTATTTGCATATATCCAGAAGTGCAACCCACTTCTCATTCTCATTATTTTTATAGACAGCCCTTTATTCACAGAAAATTCAGTTCTCCAAGGAGCTGTGTAGTCTCACCTGAAGTACATAAACTATTCTCCAAAGTAGATTAGGTTATTAAGCTATCAGAGAAACACCAGTTTAATAATGAAAGAGGTGAAAAATACACACCAAACTCTCTAAAGAAAAGATATGAGTTTCAAATTGTTTAAAAAAGAAAACAAAGATTTCTTACCCATCACTGTAAGCTTTGTGCCATCGCCGAAAGTCACCTTATTGTTCACAGTGACAAAGTATTGTATCATAAGCAAAGGGATGAACTGTAAGTGACTTCAGTAAGCAGAAGCTTACAAGAGCATTTTTTCAGAATTCATTCATATTTTTTTTTATCTTCTATGTTTCACCTCAAATTGTTTCACAACCATTCTCTAATCTCCGTGTTTTCCCATGGATACCATCTGATATTGCAGACTTGCAGTAGGAACATTACAGAGGGACCCCGATTGGTTGAAGCTGACAGTGTCTAGAAATATAATTCCTTTATAATTTGAGCTTTCTGACTCAGCCTCTAAACACTAGGAATCCTTCCATTTATAAAGTTAAATAATCAAATATTACTTGCTTTCTGGCTGTCATGGTCACCTACTCTGTTCATATGGAAGGTACACCATTGTAGCAAAGAATTAAAACTCATCTGTTTCCTCTTCACTGGCAGGTCAGCCATCTGGAATACTCATGCAGAACCCTGTTCAATTCACTAATAGTTTAAAAAGTAATCCACACAAAGCCCAGAATAATTGGTCAGAGAATGATCAGAGAGAAATATGGAACTAACAGGTATCACATTCAGCCAGTGGACTCTGGAGGATTATTTAAGGCCCAACAGTATTTTACACTTACTGCCTCTTTTTTTGTCAGCTGATGCAGAAAGCAGTACTCTAACAGGCACTGACTACATTTTGCCATTTCAGAACTCTTTTTGTAACGGTTCACCATATTAGAGTTCTTTTTCGCTATTTAGCAAAACATTATTGCAATAGTAAAATGTTGTCTCATTCATATGCTCCTACAGGTTTTAGATATATCTCCAGTGGATCTKGTTTTCTGAAAAATTATTTTGAGATCATCCCAGAGTCTTCTGCCTTGTTTTCAGAGAGAATAGGCTTCTAGTTCTCAGATGATGGAAGGGAAGAGAAGAGATTCCCATTACAGTAAGTCTCCCATGAGAAACCAAGATAGTACATGACCATGATGCTGCAGAGTGCTCCGCATCTGTCAGCAGGATTTCCTGTGATGCTTAAACACATAGGGTTTTTTTGTAAAGGCCTTCTGGGAGAATGTATCATGGTGAGCCCCCTGTCCCCACAATGATGCATCGTCATACAAAAACAATCCAATACATAGCTCTGCCCTCCCATTTTTTCACACAGCTGCCATGAAAGATTGCCTTGGAAACCACATACCACTTCCTTCCTCTGCCATTGCTGGAGGAAGTGCTGTATGTTTCTGTATGATAATTTGATTACTTCTTAGCGTACGTTATCCCTGTACATAGTGTTCTTTATCCCCGAATTTATAGTCCCAACAAGGATACTTTTTATATAAAGGCATATATATATTCCTTTATATGTCCCTAAAGTGATATATTTTAAAAATTATATTAACTGCTTTTATATATGGTTATCTTTTTCACTTGGTAACTTCATGGCAGTGTTAATGCTGTTCTTCCCACTCCTTTTCCTTCTGTCTCAGGGATCACAAGCAGCCAAGGCTCTAGCCTATAGTAGATGGTTTGTACTTGGGGTTATTTGCTTACTGCAGATTGCAGCTCCTTTTGCTTCCTTGTCTGATCATGAATATCTTCTTTGGACTGTTCTGCACCTGTCACAGATGCTCTAAAAGGGAGGCAAATAAGATGCTGAGCTCTTGAGACTTTATTCTTTTGTATGTCCTGCTACAGGAAGCAGAAATACAAGCTTCTCCAGGTGCCCTTTGGCACCGATTATGGAAAAGCCTCATCTAGATATGTGTGTGCCCTCATTATATAGGCTGTCCAAAGGGTGCAGGAAGTAGAGGTGACAGGTTATAGGATACTTTATTTCCCTTCCATATACCATAACTGAATGCAAACACACAATTGCATTCTTCCCCATAGACCTGTCCACAGTACAGCTATCCTGTAACATTCAAGAGAGAAAGATTTGTGCCAGTGGCACCATGGTCCCTACCATACACTGGGGCAATACAGGAAAGGACAGGCACAAATCCAGTTGTTTGGAGCAAAGGCATYTCATCCTGGTCTGTTCTTCTCAAATAAAAATTCAATGCATACATAACTAGCCACATGAAGGAGCACCTGCAGTAGAAATGCTGTTCATAATGTTCTTGAATGGTTTCACTTCAAAATGTCTTGATTAAAAAAGGAGAAAAGAAGGTACAAATAACATTATTTGAAACAAGGCAACTCTTTGGCTAGGTTAAAAAAAAAAAAAAATCTCAGAAGATTTATGACCTGTCCTGTTCAGCTGGGAATAGCAGTTATGACCTGTAAGTTATGACCTGTCCTGTTCAGCTGGGAATAGCAGTTATGGTTGTTGGGAAGAGGACGAGAAAGCCAGAACAAGGTGTAACACTTAGGATACAACTGAAGACCATTGAAATCGAAGATATTGTACAGATCTCAGCTTGCCTTCCAATACCCTGTATTCTACATCAGCAAAATTGTATGCTTAAGTTCCTTATTTTAGGCATGTCTTTGTTTAGATGGAATTATTTAAAAAATACATTAATTTTTTATTTGTCAGTCTGGATCTGCCTAAATAATGATATTTGCCTGTTTAGTCTCTGTCTGTTCTGAACACATAGTGTTTTTTCCCAGGGTCTAAAGCCATTCCATTTCAATCATTTTGGAGTTTGTATCCTCCAATCTACAGCTCAGTCAGAATCCTTAGTGTCACTTACAAACCCTCTCATATGTGGTGTCTTTCATTTAGAAAGTTTCTCTGTGGAACAAGTATATTCCTTCCTCTGTTTTTATTTAATTTTGAAAGAGGGTTTCTGGGTGATGCCTCAGATGTTACTTTCACAAGGTAATTTTCAAGAAGTGCCAACAGAGAGCAGTCTTGTCACATTTTATTGTAACATATAGCCTGGTAAAGGCTGGCAAAGGCTTATCAGGTCAGAAATCCAAAAGGATGAAGGCAGGAAGAAGGAAAAGACATAAAGATAGTTACCTTTTTTTTGGTTTTTTTTTTTTTTTTTGCCTTATATAGGACATTTTAAGATACTTACAACTTTAGTCAACAAGGAAAGGTAAGCATGTGCAACTGAGAGACATTAAGGTCATCTTTCCTTAAATTAGTAACATTTCAGCTGGGGAAAATTCACAAGAAAGTAATGATGTCATAACTTAYATCAGTCCTGCTTCTTCTCCAGAGCTTACAAAGGAGAGGAGAAGCAGGCAGAAACACAGATTTGTTTTAGGTCTACTGGGAGTATTTTTCTTATATTTTTGGTACATCTTCCCATAAATTCTTAGAATTAAGCAGCAACTCCTTTTCAGAACATATCTACATTATATAGTAGATCAGAGACAGTTCATACTTCGTAGCTGGATGAGAAAACAGTTTTCTCACTCAGAACTGACAAGTTTGACATGCTGAAAGATGAAAGAAAAGCTAGAAAGGAAATCACTGGAGAGTTAGACTTAGTCGTCTGACAGTTGCTGGAGAGGATTCCCACCACAACAGCAACTGCTTTCAGGCTTCCTGTGTGTCAGAACTGATAGAGATAACAAGATAGATAACCACTTCACTGGCCTAGTGGAAGGATAGGCTTTGGAGCAGAAGATGAACACTTGGGGTGTAATGTTGTTCTCCAGTGTATCAACACAGGCACAAATCAAGAGTGTCTAACAAGAAGCTCGAATAAACACGTCAGAAGAGAAAAGAAACAAGGTGAAGGAAATAAAGGAATCATAGATACATAGGATGATATGGCATAATTATCTGCATAGGAATGTGATAATTTAACATCCTCTCCTTCTATCATCTCATTTTTTGAGTAGTCAGTGTTAGCTGTATACTGCAAGCAAGCAGCCATTGACAAACTGCTTCTTCCTTCACTGCTATTTATGGAGAATATACAGAAAGTTAAACAGATGTGTCTGAGATGTCACTGAAGTGTGGAGTGGAGTATCTGAAAGCCTAGAGATCAAGACACACTGCTATAATCTCTGTAGCTACAGCATCCCCACCTTCCTCTGCATCAGGAAGAAAATTAGAATAAATATGAGGACAAGGAGGGAGACAAGTACAAGGAGCTACAAAGAGCTGTTTCAAGAGAAACTTTTTGAAGAGCTGCAATATGCACAATGCCACTTTGAGATGGCAAAAAAGCACTGTCTTGGAGAAAATATGGTAGTGTCTCAGAATGGATTGGGATACTGAGGCTGCAGGAGTTTAATATGGCAACTATACATCATTGTGACTTTCTACATCCACCTGGAAACTGCACAGCTATTACCAATCAATAGAGATCTCATTAACTTGCAGTACCCTGAGGGCTACTGATAAGTTTGTTTTTATAAGGCTTTGCAGTTCCATTTTCCACTCCAAACTTCTAAAGAGCTGAGAAAGAGACTGTTCTCTATCTTGTTCCTAGAGCTGATAGACAACACTTTTTCAATATTTATGTAAGAAGGCTGAGATTAGGCAGATATGCTATATTTTTTAGTAATTTCATTTAAATAGAAGACAAAAACAAAACAAAAAACCAACCCCTCCCCCACCCCAAATCATCCAAAGGTCAATCCCAAATTTACCAATATTGTTTATATGCTCCAATGACTATGCCATAAAGTAATTCGCATATTATCCCTAATATACGTTCTATGGACATACTTCATGGAACATTCAGATGAACAGTAATATCCCTAGATAGAAGAGGAGTAAATGTATTGTGTATGAAGGGATTGAGCAAGTGTAGGGAATCGGCCGGGGTTACAAGAATCACACTCAATATGAGTTTAACATCTTGCCCCGTTTATTRCAGATTCTAGTACATTTTTATACAGTAAGCTGCGCTCGCGCTTCCAACCAATCACAACTCCACACGCTCATCCCTCGTCACTATCCCGCCACTTGTCTCCAGGCTGTATCCAATCATTGGCCTGCAGTATGACCATGAAGCTGATTGGATAGTCCTGATGTAATTCTTAAAACTATGTTTCACTTACTTGACCTAGTTTAGTCTGGCTACCTCAGCAATTTACTGTACCTTATTGTTCTGCATCAACAGCTTATTGTTCTTTTTGACCTTCACCAGCAGCTTACTGCACCCCCCTTATTCATTAAAGATCCCTACAAGCAAGTATGAACACGGTAGGAGAAAGGAAAGGAATATTGTGTCTCAACTATGTGAGAGAAAATGCTCATTCAGTGCTTCCTTAACGTATGACTGTAGCCTCATCTGAAAAGAGTRGGAAATCATGGATCTGAGACTACTGCAAAGGACTCCCTGGGAGCAGATGAAGGGTCTCTGGGAGCATGGAGCACAATCTTTGCTGAACAGCTACTGGAATAGGAAAATCTGCCAGGTAATGTGCAAGAAACTATGGGGCAGTGAGCACAGCTCTGAATCTTACAGAAATGTCTTTACTGGAATGRAGCAAGTCAGAGAGAACAAAAAACAAACTAAGACTTTCTGGTATCCCAAAGTAGGGACACCAAAAGTGTAGATAGGGACTATCATGAGCACAAGTTTCTGTAATGCTCCCAGATTTACTATGCAATGAAAACTTTAACTTTCATTTCAGCAGAGCCAGGAAGCAAATGAAGTTTTAGGTAGTCCATTCAAACAAGAAACAAGGACAAAGCAAGAAATAGTGAGTCATGTGGCAGTAAAACAATCGGTTATTAGGTTTAGAGAGTCTATAAAGAGAGAATCTATATTAGGTTTAGATAGTCTATAAAGAGGGTGACTTTTCATAGGAAGTGCTATCAGCTAATTCCCCATCCATGACCTCAGGAGGAAGGGGAAAACTCAGCATGTTTACTCTTTTATTTATTTTGTGATCAAATGATATGTTTAGTTCTAGTGTATTCATCTTAGTCACAACATCTGTGAATGGCATAAGTTTGCTCCCTATAATAGAAGCTCTGAGACCTAGATAATTACAATAATAATAAAATAAACAAAGTGAGCCAATCTTGGCAGTACATTTTTCTTTCAGGCAGTTCCTTGCAATGTGAAGATCATGAAAGACAGAATCATGAGAAAACTGGCTTTATATTTCTAATTTCAGTGGAAGAAAAATGACTGTTGCAGCACAAAGACAGCAAACAAAGGCAGCCCATTTCTAGAGTTGTTGTATGTGCTGATTCTTCAGGTGTGGTCTAAGACAGTGCCTAGGTCAAGGGTGACTGTGTGTAATCCCCTACGTGTTCACTGCTTTACAACATGCCAACTTTGCCAGTTACTCTGGCTCCCACAGCCAAACTCCCCCTCAACCTTCTCTGGCCATGTCACCTTACCAGCCTTGACAGAATCTTGCTCTTCTCCTAGTGCCTCCATGGCCTACCTGTTTGTTTGTATGTTTATTTGTTTTCTTCCCCCAGAAAAGTTCCACTCCCATGTCTCACAGTCTCAAAGAGTGACAGAGTTTGGAGACATTTAAACAGTCCTGCATCATCCCAGTTTATGCAGGCTTCGGGTACACAGACCCTTCTATGGGAGGTCTTTCTGGCTGCTCTCTAGGGATCCTGTGCTACCTTTGATAATTGGAAGGTTTGTAAATTGGGGTTGCGCACCTGCAACCTAAGGGCAGGGTCTATGAGATGGAATAGAGAAAGAAGAAGGCTATGGTTCATCAGAATTAGCAGGAGATGGATGGGACTCTGCACCACCACTGCACTTAGGATCTGTGCTCCCTCTGCTGCCTTTCTCAGGAAGTGGGCCAGGAGTAAAGAAAAAGGAGTGGTGCAGCTCAGAAGACTTCCTAGATGGTAAAAAGCTGCCCTGTCCTACTGCTTGCCCACCCAGCAGCTCTAGACCACAGCTCCCTGTGCACATGCTGTGGAAGAACTGTTTGAAAACTAGGGCCTAACAGAAGTTTTGGCATTACAGAACCTTGCTTGGGGTGAGACACTGTTGCCACTTCCAGGATGGCTGGTACGCATGGACTCAGCTCCTCCACAGTTGTCTGGGCAACACAATCTGCCCTCCTCACAGCTGCGAAGGGGAGTAACAGAGGATGGAGCGGAGTGAAGACCCTGTGGCCAAACTCTGTTGCACTGCCTGTGCTGGGCCACTGATAAGCCGCACAGCAGCTGTCCAATGGGAGGTATACGATAAAAAGTCCGGTGCTGAGCCAGAAAAGTGGCAAATCACTCCTTTTGGATGAACTTTGCTTGAACTTTGCTCATTATATGCTCATTATAATGCCAAAACACACCTCCATCCCAAAAGTTACCCGCCTCCGAGGTATGACCACTCCTCACTGAGCATGCGCTCTAGATTTTTGATTGACTGTACCTTTAAATGAAAGCGAGAAAATTTTTCACCAATCAAGAACAATATTAAGTATGACTCTAGTCACTCAAGCTCCACCTGAATGTAAAGAAAAGTATAAAAGGTGAACTAAGGATGAAGAACTTCTGGGGGAAACATCCATCGTAACTTCTGAATCAGTCACTGCGCTGATCCCCCTTCCCTCCCCTCAGGCTGAGATGCCGCCTGAGAGGACTAAGAACTTGGGGGGAAGATTCCATCCTAACTTCTGGATTAGTTGCTGTGCTGATCCCCCTTCCCTCCCCTCGGGCTGAGATGCTGCCTGAGAAGACTAAGAACTGAGAGGGGAAGACTCCATCGTAACTCTTGGGTCAGTCGATGCGCTGATTCCCCTTCCCTCCCCTCGGACTTGAACATCGCCTGAGACGACTAACAACTGAGAGGGGTGAATCCATCATCACTCTTGGGTCAGTCAACAGGCTGATCCCCCTTCCCTCCCCTCGGGTTGAGACACCACCTGAGAAGACTCGAGACTGAGAGCCCGCTCCCATCTTCTGGGGTGAGTGATGATTGCACATTTGTACATCAAGGCGAGCTAAAAAACCCCACATTGTAGTAGAGAATTTCCGATACTGACATCCAAATCCTGCTTTGTAAATGTTGCATTTAAATAAATAATACTGTTTGTGAACTTGACTACTTGTCTGGGGGGAAGCGATCGGACCTACAGTTCACAGACTGTTCATGAATCCAATACTGTCAGAATTGATCTTATAGCTGATCAGGCTATTTGGGAACTCAATTCACTGCTAGGAAGGCAATCGGACCTACGGTCCATAGACTGTTTGTGAATCCGATACTAATTTGATATCTCCCCGCCCCCGCCCCACTACGGCTTTTGAACTGCAACATTTTCACAACACATGCCTACACAAGAAGAGGCAGGGAGGGGAGGTCTGGGAAAAGATACCTTAAGGGCTGCAGAGAGCCCCACTTGTGTGGAGCATGCTTCAGCCCACGAAGGATCTACCTACTTACATCTTTAAGGTTCTTAAGTATGGTTTCATTTGTGCTTTTATTTTATCTTATTTTTGAGAGGAAGTGAGGGGGCAGGAGGGCAGTGGYTTGGGAACCAGGTGTCGCTGACACATCAGTAGGCCGCGATGGTTTCTTGGATCCAACTGAGGAAATTGCAGACCTTGGTGTAGACGCCGGGGTAGCCTTTCTGAGCACAACCATATCCCCATGACACAATCCCCTGGAGGGTTCCATCGCACACAACTGGACCACCAGAGTCACCCTGGAGGGAAGAAGGTAGAAGTGTGAGTTGATTTAGAAGCAGAATCTCACCTGGAAAGGTCTGGGCCTTATGCAAAGGATGCAGGGGGTGCTGAGGGTTCTGAATCACGCCATGGTATGAGAACACTGAAGGATTCCACCGCTGTACTGCTGATCCCTCCTGCCCCGTCGCAACTGACCACTACTGCACCCTGTGCCTGGGCAGCTGTGGCTGCTCCTGCTGGTTTTGTGTGAGGCATAGCCGGTGCCCCAATGCCACTGGAAGGGCACTGTGTGGGGAAGGTGCACCTCGAGATGAGGCATAAACGTGTCTGCGACAGATCTCTGCCCAGACCTCAGCAGCTCTTACCTGGCAGGAGTCTTTCCCGCCTTCCAGGAATCCTACACACATCATGCTGCTGGTGATCTCCCCGGGGTACGCAGCTTGGCAYGCCTGGTCACTCAAGACGGGAGCTTTCACACACTGGAGAATCTCAGGGGAATTGTCTGAAAATAAGGAGTGGAAATGAGGTGTTGTGTTGGGATTCAGTACTGCCCTTGAGCAGGAAGCCCTGTCGACGTATGTGCAAGAGCCATGMAGCAAAGCAGGGGTGAAGTAAAGGCATGGCCTGCACGTGGAAATGCCAAGTGCACTGTACAAAGTGGCAGGGCAGTGTGGGGAACATGGGTTGGAGCAAGGGAAGGTTGCAAAGTAGGCATGAAGTGTACGTGGCAGAGCAGGAAAAGCATGACGAATTACTCACAGCATAAGCCGATACTCACAGCCATTGCTCAGGGTGTTTCCCCATCCTGAGATGAGACACTCRGTGCCTACCTTGGCACAGGCACTGGGCAGAGCTATGGGTTGAACATCRGCACTGAAAGTCACCGCGGATGCCAGCTTGATCAGCATAATGTCATTATTAAGGGTCAGTGAACTATATTTAGGATGGCGAATGATTAGTGAAGCTCTTCTGACCACTTCGCTATCTTCCTGCACATCAATGTTGTACTCTCCCAGCCTCACCTGCATAGAGCTGTAAAACAAGAGGAGAAGAGCAGCAATTAGTCCCCGCTAGAAAGACTTGGTGCCAAGAAGGGGACTAGCAGAAACCTGGAAGGAGGTAAGGGAGTGTTCTCCAACTCAAAGGCTTATGCTGTGCCACATTGCTCTAGCACCTCAGGATTTCATGAAAGAGAGGGACTAGAAGGCGTTGCCAGGTGGGCAGTGTGTCCAGGAATGCTCCATCTGTGGCAATAAGGTGAACATGCAAGGATCACTCCAGGCATCATGGTTAATGGCAGGGCTGAGTTCAGCATCCTTCCCTTGGTTTGATGTGAGCTGTGCCTGCCCTGCCACCTGGCCTCGTCTTGCTGTGCTAGGTGCAAGATTTGTGGCTGCAAGATTTGACTAGGATCAAGAGAGACACGCAAGACAAGCCATACTTACGACTTGTAGCAGTGAGCAGCTGACAGAACCCATTGGTTGTTGATGAGGGAACCACCACAGAAGTGATAGCCAGAATTCAGGGACACTTGGTAGGGCACTGAATGTGCTGGGCAATTGTAGCCTCCCACAATCTTGTCGTCATCGGCATCCCCCGGGACAGCAACTGGGGGAAAGAGAATTATTTTTCACTGCCCTGGATCTGAATCTGTTCTCTTATAGCATAGAAGCAGGTGGGGAGTTTTAGAGAAGTAGTGACAAAGGGTGTTTGGAGTGCCGAAAGCCAGTCCTCAGAGCAACCGCTGAGCTCGTCTGGCATCGCTCTGAAGCCCGAGTCTTTGACTGTTCCCAGGCCTTGAGTCAGGAAAAGAACAGAAGAGTGGGAGCTGCCAAAAGGCTTCACAATGAAATGCGTGTGAGCTTCCCGCGTATTCCTTGCTCAGCACCACTGTCCCTTTTGTTGAGGGGGGGACAAGAGATGAGTAAGAGAGAAGGGAAGGCCCACTGTTACGTGTGTCTGAGGTCCCTCTCAGACTGCATTCAGGCTCTGTGGAGCTGGTGGCTGATGTTAGAGTGGAATGTGAGAAAACACAAATGTAGAGACCACAAGAACATGGAAGGCTTGGAGCCTGTCTCTAGTGTGGTCTATCCCTGATGGAAAAAATGTAAAAAGCAGAGGAGAGGGAAGCCTTGTGCAGAGCCACTACTGACGTCCAGCAACTCAGGGACCTGAGGCTGCCAGGGGAGACAGCAAGTGGCATTCAATCTCAGTGAACTTTTAAGCCACAAATGTGTTGCTTCTCCTTCTGTGGCCGTGTCACCTTTCTGCAGGTCTGCTTCCATGGAGAAGGGTCCAGCACTTTTCTGCAAGAAGACGGATCATTTTTTGTCTGCTTTCAACCTGCCAAAACTCCTAGCTTGATTTGATGGCCCTCAAGATTCATGCAGGAAGGGACGAGGAGCAATCCATCCTTCCTCAGTCTGCTCGGGTCACTCGCGTGTGTGTGTGCCCTGTCATGTGCTCCTTCTTCTGTGCCTTTAGGTGGCTGAGTGCGCAAGGCTTTGACGTGGTTAGGAATAGAAGGAAAGCAGAGGCATGGGCCGCTGGGGAGAGAGGAAAGCAGGCCGAGAAGACAAGTCAAGARTGAGGTGTAGGAAGAGCTGGAGGATCCAACGCTGTGGAGAACTCACCAACCGCTCCCAGGCAGGAGAGAATCAGGAAGACCTTCATGGTGCCTCTGCGCTCAAGCTCTGTGAGATGTACAAGGACTGGCTTTGGCAATTGCACCGCTTTATAGTCCTGGAGGGCCTTATCTTTCTCTGCCCAGGGGTGCTGCAGCTCTTGCTTTCCCATCGTCTTGCGTCAGCCTGGACAAATTTAGTTTCTTTATCTGGACAGAGTGATGACACAGCTGGCTGTAGCACCTGAGCTGGGGGAGTGTATTTCCAGAAAGGCAAGGTGATGTTGGCTGTCTCCTGAGAGATCTTTGCTCCCCCCAACCCTGCCTTCACCAGCCCTTCTCCTTGCTGCTCCCCTTGAGCCACCCGTGTTCCAGTGCAGCACCATCGCACT
>NW_020455607.1:0-1033 GCF_003342845.1 Nothoprocta perdicaria
TCGGCAGACATCTCGCCTCCTGGAGAAGAGGGAGAGATACCGCTGATCTCCAGGCCGCTCCCTGCACTCTCCACACTCTTCTGTTTAGAATTAGACATTGAATTAGAAATGGAATTTTATTGTATTAAATTCTATTGAGATACTGTTTAACATTTGTTGGAGTGTATGTGAAGCGTCTATTGTGGCTTGGGTCCCTGGGAGGGGAATAAAGGAAGGTTTAGGAGGCCGGGACTGAATTCCCACTTTGTGCCCCCASATCTGCACACACATGTGCCCACCTCCGTGTGGCACATTGTGAGACTGAGCATCACAGCCCTCGCATTCACCCTGCTGGCATCTCGGACTCTGCTAGTGTCACATACTTCTCTGCATAGGGTAGTGATACATCTCTCTGCCATGGGGCTTTCTACACGTGGAGGGAAGGGTTTCTTTGCAGAGTGGTTCCCTAGYATTGGCAGGGTCTCTGCAGTGCCACCGGGGCTCTTTGTATCCTGGTGATTGGAACAAAGGAGCCTGTATCTTTACAAATGTGTGAAAAACTCCATATTCTTTGGTGAACACGACTAGGCCCTGCAGCCAAGGTGGCTTGCTGTATGTGTGCTATTGAGTGCATTGGATCTCAGGGCAAAATAGCAGAGGGGGCAGAGAGATCCGTATCAACAAATGACCACAGAATGAACCTTAGTAGAGTAGGCACAAGTGTAATGAGCTAATGCAGATTAACTTTCACACCCAAGGAATGCATAAAGTCACTTTAATGGGTACCTTAGCCAATGGGGAAAAGGAGAGGGCATATCTTGGCTTGGGAAATTAGGAGAAAAGGAGGCTGCACCCTCCTGCAATTTGAGAGACCCCACAGGGCTATGCCCYGGTGGGMTCTCCCTTTTATTCAAATAAATTTTTACGACTCCTCTGTCTCCTTTGTAGGCATTTGGTTCTTGAAAGCGAGATTTTCCACACACCTCTGTGTGCCCTGGGCTAGGAGTCCCTAAGGGCTTTTGTGGAGCCTCAATGGGCCTCCATGCACACAGGG
>NW_020455607.1:2153-7527 GCF_003342845.1 Nothoprocta perdicaria
GGGCCTCCATGTGCGCAAGGCTGGAAAGTTCCTATTTTGACTTCTACCAGAAGAGGGAACTGCTAAACTGTTTCTCAGTGTGGGAGGTGAATTCGGAGGGATGAGTGCTTGGATAATTGTCTCAAGGTTTTTATATACTGCATTACTTTGTGCAAATTCAGATTGTCTTGACTGGACTGGGCTCAAAGCAATATTTTAAAAATTAACTTGTTTTAAATTAAAAGTGTTGGGGTTTTGGTTGTTTTCTTTAAGTGTGATGCAGTATTTGCTTTATTTTTTGCATAAAATGAATAAAAATATAATCAATTTTGTTCAAATGAAATTATGTTAGATCCTTCTGAATCTGATCATTGATATTCATCATGCAGATCTGTTTTTTTTTTTTTTCCTGAACATCAGCATAAGCTCCTGTGATTACTTCCTTATTTTTCCTCACAGGACTTTTGTCTCTCATACTGAAAATTAATTTAAAACTAATTTAGAAAATGAATATACTTGTGATCCTTTCTCCTTTTAAYTAAATCRGAAGACTTGATGAAATATTTGTGGTCATTTGTGAATTGTGAATACAGCATTTTACAAGGTTTGGATTATGTCTTTTGGTAATATACCTTTTTGGCCATTCCTTGAGTGCTGGTGGTAACTTGGCTTTTGTACATATTGAACAGAAACAAAAAAAAAAAAAGCAAAATCTGATGAATAATGATCATAGTGTGGTTTATGTAGGAAAGAATGAGTATATGCATAAAGAGCAAACATTTGATTGTAAGGATCTGGTTTGAAGGTTTTGTTATTATTAGTTTCCACAAAGTACTCCCTCAGTGACAAAAGACAAGATTAATAAATAATTAAGTAAAATTGCAAAGAGATGCAATTATTGTTCAGATATTTTCAAATTCTACCACCAGGGCGCATGTAAGGCCGGAGGGCTCAGGGGGCCAGCTGCGCACGGAGGGCCGGGGAGGGCGCACGTAAGGCCGGAGGGCCCGGGGGACCAGATGCGCACGGAGACCTAGGGAGGCCGCACAAAAGGCCACAGGTTCCAGGGGGCCAGCTGCGCACGGAGGTCCGGGGAGGCTGCACGGAAGGCTGGAGTGTCCAGGAGTCTAGGTGTGCACGGAGGCCTGAGGAGGCCGCACAAAAGCCCGGACGCACAAGGAGGCAGCTGCGCACGAAAGCCTGGGGAGGCCGCAAGAAAATCTGGAGGGCTCAGGGGTCCAGCTGCGCATGGATGCCCGGGGAGGCCGCACGAAAGGCTAGAGGTCCTTGGGGGCCAGCTGCATATGGAGGTCCGGGGAGGACGCACGAAAGCCCACAGGGCCCGGCAGGCATGCTGTGCACGGAGACACGGGGAGGCTGCATGTAAGGCCGGAGGGCCCGGGGTCGTACTGTGCACAGAGGCCCAGGGAGGTCGCACGAAAGCCCGGAAGACCTGGGGGGCCAGCTGTGCACAGAGGCCTGGGGAGGCTTCATTAAATGTTGGAGAGTCCGGGGTGCCAGCTACGCACGGAGGCCCGGGGAGGCTGAATGAAAGGTCAGAGGTCTTGGGGATTCAGCTGCACATGGAGGCCCAGGGAGGCCCCCTGAATGCCCGGAGGTCCCGTGAGTCCACTGTCTTCAGGGGCCTGGGAAGGTGTACGACACCTCCTTTGAGCACCAGGTCCTGTAAAGTTGGGGTCATGACCTGTGCTCTGCTTCGCTTCGTGGAATACTGGAATACTGTGTTGTACCTGGAATACTGTGTCGCACCTGGAATACTGTGCGCAGTTCTGGGCTCCCCAGTATAAGAGGGATGTGGAGCTTCTCGAGAGCGTCCAGCGGAGAGCAACTAAGATCATTAAGGGAATGGAACTTCTCTCATATGAGGAGAGACTGAGTGAGCTGGGCCTGTTKTCTCTGGAGAAGAGAAGGCTGAGAGGGGATACGATCAACATGTATAAGTTCAGAAAGGGAAAATGCAGGGAAGAAGGGGACAAGCTCTTTTCATTCGTGGCCAGCGACAGGACAAGGGGTAATGGGCATAAGCTGAAACACAGGCAGTTCCATCTCCAGGTGAGGAGGAAYTTCTTTACAGTGAGGGTGACAGAGCAGTGGAACAGGCTGCCCAGGGAGGCTGTGGACTCTCCTACTCTGGAGGYCTTCAAAACCTGCCTGGATGCCACCCTGTGCCACCTGCTCTAGGTGTGCCTGCTTGAGCRGGAAGGTTGGACTAAATGATCTCTAGAGGTCCCTTCCAACCTTGAATATTCTGCGATTCTGTGGGCAGTGTTATTGCTCCAGTGGTTTCCTGACATCCTTGGGCATGAGGCCATCAGCCTCATGTGCATGTGCAAGCAGTTTTTGAGCTGTTCCTCTCTCTCCTCTTTTTCCACTGCTAGCACCTGGTGAGAGGGACTTCTCTTCCCAGCATCTGCAACAGGCACCTCCTTCTGCCTGTCCCCTTCCTCCACCTATAGGGTCACATCTCTCCCCATAACAGCCATGAGAAACACGGGTTTATGACCAGGGGAAATCAGGGACACTGGGAGACACTAGGGATCTGACTGGGGTAAAGGAATGAATCCATGGATAGATGCATAGATAAGAAGATCTCAGTCCTTTAGCAATTTCTCTATTTGCAGTGCCATGTCCAGAGAATATTTTAATTTAAAACTTGGTCCTAAAAGGATGTAATGCTCATCTTAAGCAGTATGTGATTTTAAGGACAGTTTTAGGGTATAAGCATCCCAGCCCCATGAGTGAGCTGAGCCACRTATAGGCAATTTGGGTGGGAAAAGCCCAGGAACATGCACAGAGAAGAAGCTGATGCAGGGTTAACATGTGGAAAGTGTCAAGGCAGGCACTGAATCAAGACAAGAAATTAATAATATGCAACAGGAAGCAGCACCAATCCACAGGGAATGGTCTGTGTGAAACACGAAGAAGAAACAGAAGAAATTAAGGTTGTCCTCTAACCTGCCCAGTAAGGAATGGGGACACTACCCTAAAATGCTAAGAGAGGCTACAAGCCTGGGAGACTTTAAGTGGGGAAACGTCACAGCAAAGCCATTCTAAATGTGCCCTAGGTSACCCTGTGTGAGCAGGGGGTTGGACTAGATGACCTCTGAGGTCCCTTCCAACCTTAAGCATTCTATGATTCCATGATTCTAAATGGCTGTGTTTTGAGAACCTAGTTAGAGAAGCACAAGAGGCATCTCCTGAGCCAAAATTTTGGAAAATATTCTGGGAAGCATCACTACATGCAGTGCCTGTCTCTCCACTCTTCCATAGTCATTGGATGTTGCTAGTGGTTGGATCCCAGGCTAGATGGACCCTTAATCTGACCCAGCACAGCTGCCCTCAGGCATGAGGGAGTCCTGATTTAGTGCTCAGCAACAAGCAGGATCTTGCTCACAGCGCTGCAGAAGAGCCAGTCTGTCAGAGTCAGCAGAACGTACGAAATTCAGCTCTTCAAGAAATAAAGCAGGAGGAGGGGTAAAAAACAAAACAAAACAAAATCCGATAGGTTTCCATTCTCTTGCAAAAAATGACCTATGTAAAGAAACCTGCCAGAAGGAGTAAAATCAAACACAGAGACAAAATACTTGCAGATGATAGGGAGGGTAAGGGAGGTACCATCTAGCCAGAATGGACGTGTGCCACATAACAAAATGGGTTCAATGAAATACCCTGTTCAGTCCCCAGAAGAATTGTTTAGCAGCAAAGCAAGCTATCCAAAATACAAATGAGTAAGGTAAAAGGGAAAAATATCTTCAAAAACTGACATTTAATTTAAAACAAGAAAATAGCAGGCTGCACAAAGCTAACAAGTTTAACAAGTTAAAAGTTGTGCTCAAATAGATGAAAAGCATTTTGTTTGTAATTTCCTTACTGCATAAAAATGTTGACCAAAATTTAGAGGAGGATAATTTGTAGGCAGAGCTCCAAAGGCCTCCAGGAACCACTGGACTGGCATTAGGATGGGATGGAATAATAGGAAAGATTTGCTTGTAAAAGTGAGGGGACAAAGGGCAGGGAGAAGTGGATAGGGTGTGTGCCACATCTGTGCTCTTCATGCATCAAAGAGAACAGACCGTGCTCATGATACAACGTATTTCAGAGTGGTCAAACCTCATGTGGACTGTGATGAACCACAAAACTTTGCCTGCTATTTTCCTCAACTTTTATAGGGATTTATTTTTTGATGCGTTCCCATCAACACAACTAATTGTCAAAACGGATGGTTTTAGTAGATAAACCGCTAAATATGATCGCTGGACTTGAGTCAAGTGAGAATCAACTCACTTGAATCTCTCGAGGCAACGAAATACCACACGTAGGCCTGATAAAGGCTTATTCAAACAGACTCAGCGAAGGAGGCCTATTTATGCTTAAAAAAACAAAAGTGGAGAGCTGCTTTGATAACAGATGAATTGCTACTTGTATTGACACGGAGCAGCAACAGCTGGAACTGAAAAGGCGGCTGTGCTGTCTGAGGAGGACAGTGAAATGAAGCCAGTTTAGCACACATCTGCCACCACCTACAATGCAAAGTGAAAAAAAATGTCAYGTAACAGCCATTAATTTTGCCACTAGGAATTTTACAGCCAGGAACCCGCTTGGAGGCAGCGCTGTGCCACGTGCTCTAGGTGACCCTGCGTGAGCAGKGGGGTTGGACTTGATGACCTCTGAGGTCCCTTCCAACCTTCGGCATTCTATGATTCTATGATTCTATGAACCCACCTAACCTGCTCTGCTACTCCCGCCAGTACCCACACACTTCAAACAGAGGCAGAAACGTTTCTGCGGTGGACTGCCCGATCCCATTTCGCGGAGGTTGGGCATTTGGAGGCCAATTATTGAAGGTTACAGATGCGTTTCAGCGTTTGGAGGGGCTGGGTGAGGGTGGGCAGCCCAGGGTGGGACACGGTCCATAGGGAATCCTGCCTCTGCAGGAGAAACACCTTTCTAGCGCCAGGCCTTTGCGGAGGGCCGCGTCCCTGCTGTGCAGCTGCCTCTTGGGCGGTCCCATTACGCGGCCTCCACGATGTCGCTCCGGACCAGGGAGCACCACATCCCTCTGCCCTCGTCCCCGCGGTGCCGCCGCCAGCAGAGCTCCTCTCCCTTCCCGCAGCGGCAGGCGCGAGCCCGCCCGCCTCCTTTTCACCACAGGGGTTTCGTGAGGAACTGACTTGTGTCCCGCGCCGCGCCAAGGCGGAGGGGAGCGGGACAGGCGGCTGCTCGGACCAGGACGCACCTCGCGCAGGGCGCGACGCCCGGCCGGCAGCGGCGCCTCGGGGCGGCCCGAGGAGGAGGAGCCGGAGCCGGAGCCGCGGTCCCCGCCCCGGGCGCGGCCGTTACCGCCCCGGCGCAGGCGCAGGGAGGGCGGCGGGGG
>NW_020455607.1:7974-27442 GCF_003342845.1 Nothoprocta perdicaria
CGCTGGAGGCTGCTGCAGCTGCTGGAGCGGCGCGGCGCCGGCGCGCTGCTCTACCGAGGTGCCGGGCCGCGCTCCGGGCGGGCGGGAAGGCGGCGCCGGGACCCCCGTGCTCACCCGCTCTGCGCTTCTCCCTCCCCTCGCTTCGGGTTCCAACCCCGAACCAGGCAGGGCCCCCCTGCACCCCAGCAGCTCCCGTGCCGGGGGTGTCCCCACCGCCCCAGCAGCTCCCGTGCCGGGGGTGTCCCCACCGCCCCAGCAGCTCCCGTGCCGGGGGTGCCCCAGTGTCCCTGCAGGATTCACGCCCGGTTTCAGGGCTGCAAGGCACAAGCTAAATCATCTAGGCCCCGTATTCCTCTCCAGCTCAGGTCTAAGCTTCCAAGGGAAAGATTTACGTGTCATTCTGAAAGCACTCTTCCAGTATTTTATTTCCCTTGGTATTCGGCCCGAGTTTGTTCATTTATCATCAGGCCCAGCCTTGGCTGTGCGACATGTGCCCTAAAAAGCTGCAGTCTTGGAGAAAGAGAAGGTTTCCCAAGCAGCAGAGGGTGGTTTTTGTGAAGCCACCTCCCGGGTGGTGAACAGCAAACACCTTTAAGCAACCCTGCAGAGTAGAAACAGTTTTGGCCCATCTCTAACAGAGACCCGAGGAACTGCAAAGTGAGCTGCAGTGGATTCCAAGCAAGCGACTCTGAGACACTTTGGAGGTCTTACTAGCAATTTGCTTTTTACAAACCGTCTCCAAAGTGCCCCTACCGTGGCTTTGCCCCGTGCCGCTGTGGTTTAAGCAGAGCCACACGTGAAGCACGGCAGGGCTGCTGTGCGTCGGGAGCGAGGTACGGCTTGTCCTGTGCCGTGTGGATGCTTCCACAGAGACCCAGAGAAAGAAACACAGGATGAGTAAAAAACAGCTGCACAACCTGTGCTTTGTTGTGCTGTGTTCTTTCTTTCTTTCCTTCCTTTTTTTTTTTTTTTGTTTTGTTTCTTAACTAAAACTGCCAGTACATCTCTGTGATCCTGTAACCACGTTTCTTCGTCCTTTCACAGCACAATCGGCATCTGGAGCCTGTCCTCAAAAGCAAAGCTACTCCCTGAAACTTGTGAGTTTTCCTGGGTGTGGGTGAGGAAAAGTGTGGTGTGTGCCGTGCCCAGGACCCGGCCCGGCTGGCCCGCAGGGCTGGCAGTGTTGGAGGAATTTGAAGGAACTGATGATGCAGAAGCCTCCTCGAGCTTGACTCGGTGTGTTCTCGTGGCGTGTGCACTGCCCTCACTGCCTTCATCGCTGCCCGCRCATTTTCCTAGGGAAATAAGGGAAAGAACACCAGAGTTGAGATGATTCTACGGATCTCTGTGGAGTCTTTAGCTTGGATTTTGTTACATGTTGATTTTTTGCTATTAGAGGTGCCAAGAAAGTGTATATGAGGATTAAAAAAGAGACGCACTTTCATCCAGATGATTACCTTGTAGACCTGCGAGGCTCTCTGTAGTCTCCAGAACCAAATCTAGTGGCATAAAGTAGAAATTTTGTTTCACAGATGTAGTATAAAGAGAGTTGAGATGCCTGACCTGCTTTCTGTGTTGATGACAAGCATGCGTGTGTCCTGCTGAGGTCTGAGGGACCAGGACGTGTTAGATTGCTCTGTCGAGCTGATGAACCGGCATCGAGAGCTTCTCTGTGTTGGCAGAGCACATCCATAAATCACATGGTGATAAAAGTTCTGAGCCAGCTTCCTAGCTGCTCGTCGGCCACTTGGATTCTCCAGAAATGGGTTATTTTCAGTAATACTGTTCTATTCAGCTATTGGAATTCAGCTGACTTATTTCCAGTAATTCCCAAATTGGAGTGAAAGGCTGTTTTCGCCTCCTTGGTGGGTGTCTGGGAAAGCCGACGAGGACTGATGGTTGCGTGGGCGCTCCTGTGTGCCCGCTCTTGCAGGCATTTTGAAAAACTGCCTTCTGTTTGATACGGAATCGTTCAAGAGATGGAGAAAGAAAAAAAGTGTCAGTGAGAAAGTAGATGCAGCAAAAGTGGAAGCAGCAGGCGGGGAGCTGCAGCTGGTTCTGTGCGTAATGCTCCCAGCACCTCGTTCTGCAGCTCGGGCACAAAGCACAGCTCTTCCTACCTCACTGGACCAAACCTGTCATAAATAGATGTATTTTTTTTCTGCAGCGTGGTCATTTATGTTGTCTGGAGGCAGTTGCTCTTCAGTTGAGGGTGGGGCTGATATCAGACCAGCCAGGCTGTGAAACTGCAGAAGACACCGTCCTAAGTTAGCATGTAGTCTCCCATAGTAAAATAGCAGTAATGGGGATTAAAAGTTGTCTTCTAAGAATTAACACATTCCACAGATGCTCAGGAAGTGTCATGAATACAATCCTTGCTTACCTTTTGCTTCCTGCCAGTTAAAAGCGGTGCAGCTCCTGTTGGAACTGGCCGGTTTGTAGGAATAGTGTCATCCGTGCTCTAGATAAGAAGGTTGCCCCTGGCTCCTTGTCAGCTTCAGCATTAGAGCCTGCTGCAGCTTGTTGGATGGTCTGTGCTGTCTAGAGGATTTTAACCCCTAGAAAACTYGTTAAGTGGTAGAGCTTGAGAGGCCCATCTTGTAATGAGCACTTCCTAGCCCCGTGCTGATGCCGTGAGGTTTGTGGTGGTTAGATGCAGCATTAGCCCGTGAGCCTGGAGTCCTGAGCTCTGTTCCCGGCTCTGTTCCCCTCTCCTTGATTTGGGGGTTTGTAGCTTGCTTCTTTAAAATGTGCAGTGAAGTGCTTGTAGCTATCCAGCCCAAGTCCCCCTTTCTAGCAAGGAAGTGTGGAGACGAAAATAACATTCTTCATCTCTATGCTGCCTCTAGGACATGAAAGATGGCAAGATCTACAATGAACAGAACTTCTTCCAGCGGGCTGCAAAGAAGGCCACAGGTTGGTGCKCCTGGGAGCGAGGAGGACCGTGCTGCATGATTGGAAAATTGGCAGTCCTGGCACATGAGCTGTGAGACTCTCGGAAGTCCAGGCTTGAATAAACTACTTCAATGCTTGGTCTGTGCCAGAGCGTTAARCAGCTCAGTCAGGTGCCTGCTCTCCCAAGAGGTACTTTTGGACAGTGTGTGATGTTGGCATGAAGCACTTCTTGAAGCTCTCTTGCCCTACACGTTCCCTCTACTTTGGTCTCCGTGGTAGCTGTTTAACCTGCAGCCTGACCTGCCTTGGTTTCCTGGTGTCAGCTGCTGCCTGGTCTCTAATTCATTGATCCAGAAGCCGGAGCATGGGCAAGCTGACCAGGCACATGGGCAGGTGTTGGAACAGGGTGATGGAGGAATTCCTGTCAAATCCAGAAGGCAGACTTCTGGGAAGACCTTAATGATGGCCTTTTCATCCCCTTGTATATAATTTGCTTGCTTCCTTCCTGTCATTCTTGTTTTACCTGGCTCCTTAACAACCACATGTCCACGCTGGCATTCCCAGCATCTCTTCTCTCACTTATTCTCCCTCCATAGTGCTCAGAGTACTGACGTGCCGATACCCCAAGCATTAGCCTAGTACTRATGGCCAAGAAATGGTATGAGAGGGGCTTTTGGGCTGCTGCAAGCAAAGGGTGCCTTTGGAGGAAGGCAGCGTGGCTGCGAGCCTGCCCCTCTGTTCRGGAGCTGCGTGGGAGGGTCTGCACTGCTCTGTCTTGTCCTTCTAGTGGAGAAGTGGAAGAAGCTGCATTCTGTGCCATTGCTGGGTATCCCCGACTGCGTTGGCTTTGGCCTCCATGGAGATAACTATCGGTGAGGCACTTTGTACAATGTGTTGCTGAGTTCTTTCCTCCTCCATGGCTTGCTTCCTTCCTTGCCCATCTTTCTGGGCTTGCTCACCTCTGTCTCACTGCTCCTTGCTCCTCCCTGGGCTTGCAGCCTTGTGCCCTGGTCATATCTCGTTTCCTAACAAGTGCTTCACCTCTGTCATTCATTCCCATTCTCCCTTCATGTCTCGTGTTGCTGGTGATGTCCTGGCTTTTGCTGCTCCTCGCATGCCACGGGACATCCCTAACCTTTGAACTTAAAATAATGGAAGACTCYAATATGGACAACATGGGGTCAGCATGCCTCCTTCCCAGGGAGGTTGTGTTGCCCAAAAATGATGGCTTTTTTTTGCCCAGGTGAACTTGGGGTTAAGAGAGATCCAGCCCAGGCAGCAGAGTGTTTGATGAGTGTCTGTTGCAGGACTGCCGTATTGGGTAGGTGCTGCTAAAAGTCTATGTCTCTTTTAGGTTTCTGGTGTTCCCTGATTTAGGGCGAACCCTTCAGTCTATCCTGGATGATGGTTTAAACCTGCTGAGGGAGAAGGCAGCTTTTCAGATTGCAGTCCGGCTGGTACGTAGAGAACCCGCCATTCCCGAGAGACTTGTCCAGAAAACACCCGTGTTAGTGGCTCTGATGATCATCAAAGGGTTGGCTGAGGTCTTTTGAGTAATGTCTCTTGAGCCTGTTAATATGTAACCTCAAGGGAGTTTGGGGTAAAGAGCATGAGAGGAACTCTTGACGCTTGAAAACTAGAGGCTATTGCACGTGGYTTTTGTGAGCTCCTCGCCACAGCTGCCAAGAGCGGCTCTGATGGGCTTGCCTCCTCTGTTTATTCCTAGTTAGACTGCCTGGAGTACATTCATGAAAATGAGTATGTGCACGGGGACATCACGGCCGAGAACATCTACGTGAACCCACTTGACCTCACAGAGGTAGGAATAAAGCTGTGAGCAAATGGCAGTGAAGGTGGGCTCGCCAGGGAGGAGCGGTGGTGCCTGAGGTGCCACCRGCTGTTAGGCTTGAGGAGCAATGACTTCCGCTGAAGGGAAGGTTAGGAGATACTTCAGGAGAAGGCAGAGTAAAGATACAGTGCTGGGCTTGGCCGCAGGCAGTAGCACTTTAGATGCTGTGTGTTCTTGGTGCCTTCTAGGTGACCCTAGCGGGCTATTGCTTCGCGTTCCGCTACTGCCCAGGAGGGAAGCACGTGGCTCTGCGTGAAGGCAGTAGGACTCCTCATGAAGGCACATTAGAGTTTATCAGCCTAGATAGCCACAAGGGAGCAGGTGAGTCTCTTGTCTTTGACATCAACCAGCAAGCTTGCCTAGAACTCCTCACTGCAGGGAGGCTGTGGGGAACTAGACCACCCTGCTGGCATTTCTGTTGCTGCTGGTTTTCACACTTGGATCTCTCTTCCTGCTCATCAGGGCCATCTCGTCGGAGTGACTTGGAATCTCTGGGCTACTGTCTGCTGAAATGGCTCTGTGGCTTCTTGCCTTGGTCTGATGAGCTGACCAAAATAGAAACTGTGGTGGAGAAGAAGGAGAGGTAAGAAGCAATTTAAACTCTTGTGGGAAATCCTCCAATCAAAGCAGCGAGAGAGGATTTCTGACTGAAAGAAAATTCTTTGGTCATAGTATGGTTTGGGATGCGGGTAGATTCACAGCACTGTAAAAGCTGACTCTGGCAGTAGTTTGCCAGATTGTCCAGCTTGAAAAGGGTGTTTGAACCCCGATTTCTCCTCCTTTCAGAACTTGGCCATCTGAATTCAGTCTTTTCTTTTTATTTTTGTTTTTGTTATGACTGCCGAAGATGAACCCTTCAGGTCCTTGCTTCACTGCTTATGGTCTGACTCTGCATTGACTATTCCAGGTACAAGCGGGATGTGAGTGGCCTCCTCCGACTGTGCTTCAGGCAGAAAGTGATTCCAGGTATGGGCACGTTCTCTGCAGCTGGGGAACTTGGGAAAAGAGGACTGGCTGCATCTGAGACTAGAACCTTCTCTGCTGTGATCCTAGTCAAGGGTGGCTTCCCATAGTGACAAAGCGTGACATAAGCTGGTTGGCAGGCCCCTGGGTGAATGAATTCCTTGTTTCACTTTCCTCTACAGCAAAACAAGCATGACTGATGGCCCTTGTCTGTATTCATGAGCCTTGTTGAAGAGGCATGGGTTCTGATGGCTTAAGCCCTCCAAGGTTTAGGATTTTGAGCTTCATTATACTGGTCTGTAGTTTTGTTTTCCTCCCTATCCAAGGCAGGTGATCTGTCTACTGGGAAAGTCCCTTTGGCAGTTTGTAAAGGTGATTGGGGTGGCTGTGGTGCTCTCTGTGATGCTGTTGCTTGTTTTGCAGAGGCCCTGCAGAGCTACCTGCAGCAAGCGATGGCCCTGGAGTACGAGGAGAAGCCCGACTACGACGCCCTGCGGCAGCTCTTGAGGAGGCCACTGGAGAAGATGAGAGCTTCAGCTTACGACTCTCTGGATGTCAAGGTCGTTCCCTAAGTAAGTTGAGCTTGGAGCGCAGCAGCTCAGAGCGTGTGGGCAGCGCAGCCCTGCGTCCCTTCCTCAGCACAGGGGTGCTGCAGGCAGCAGCTCTGGGAGCGGAGAGCGGTAGCCGGGTGTTTTATAAACTCTCTGTGAAACAAATCAGACTCTGGGATCTTTGATCCTTAGAAAACACAGCCAAGGGCCTGCCCTTCCTTTTCAGATACCAGCCTGTAGCTCTGCTGAGCACAGTTACTGTGTTTCACCCACAAAGGGTAYCCCCCAACCTTGAAAGGTTACTTTAAAGGCTTTGATAGATGGAGACAAATCTACTTTTACTCTGAGCTGATGCCCTCTGAACTAGTGGATGAAGTAGCAGGCCCAGGTGCCCTGTGCTTAACTCCTCACCTAACTTACTCCTCTTTCGGGAAAAGAATTGAATCGAGTGATTAATGTTTCTCTTCTGTGCCTTTTTTTTTTAGCTCAAGAGAGTTTGCACAGGAAGAGGTCAGTTCCAAACTTTCTGCACTGTGAGGCCTTTCCAGGAGCCACATCTAACTTTTATCTACCTGTTTTAGAGGCAAGAATTGTTTTTATATGTGATGTTCTCTGACTTTAATGTGACTTAACACTGGATCTTGAGCCACTCTTCCAGCTACTGGGAAGGTACTTCTGCGTGGCAAGCTGGTGCAAGCTGGGCAGCTCCCTGGAGAACTGCACTGTAGCTGCTGGAAAAGGGCTGCGTTTGGCCCAGAGAACCAAAATCAGGGACTTTTTGTAATGATAGAGRCCGTATCTTGTTTTGTAATAAACCTTGTGGACGAGACCTAAGGCCTGGCTCCCTTGGTTAGTCAGCATCCTTGAGGCCTTGCTCTACTTGCAGGGAGGGCAGAGGTGGTTAAAGGGAAGGAACYTGGCCAGAGCTCTATCTAAACTTCAGTTGATATATTAATATTAATAGCTTCAGTATCAACTGTGATTTGTTCAGCACAACTCAGACTTCCAGCCCCCCACCTCCRCCACACCAGTTCTCTAAGGCCCAAAACAGTGAAAATGAATGAATGAACATGGTCTACAGCTAAGGCTGTAGCCCTTAATATAAGACAGGGAACCATGTATTTGTAAAAAAAAAAAAAAAAAATTTATAAAAAGTCACTACACTGTATCTGAACTGTTGCTGTCTGCCACAGTGCTTTCTAACCAAGAGTCAGGGAGTCCAGTTCCAGTGTTAAGTTCAGTGACATCTCCTGGAAGTCTTGTACCTTGATAGACTCGCTCCCTGTTCTTAGGGAGGCAGCTGTTCTTTTAACAGTTGTAGAACGAAGCAGCTTTAGCCGAGCCCTGCTAGGCCGAGGTCAGGGTGGGTTGTTTCTTCGCTGTTGTTACCAAGCAGGACCACGTCTGGGCTGGAGCTGTGCTGTCCGTGCAGCGTGGAATGAAGTAGTGAGGTTTAAGTTAGAGCTTTCAACAAATACGACCTGCTCTTTTTGCAGTGCTGCCTCCAGTTCTAGTGTTCAAGGGGTGCTTGTGCTTTCCTTGAGGAGACGTGTTTGAAAAGAGCAAGGAAGACGGTGCAAGACAGGAAACTAAGTCCAGGCAGAGGCTGGAGGTGACAGTTTAACCTCTAGTCCAGCATCTAACAGTTCACAGAGCTCATGTTACTGCTCGCTCAGGCAGTGAAGCTTTAAGGCACAGAAGGGCAGTTTTTCAGGTGAGGGGAACACATGGCAACTAGGGCCTGAGGCAAACGGGACTAAAACCATGCGAGAGGTAGGTTAAGGAAAAAATAAGAAACGCCCCCCCCACGCACACACATACGTACAAAAAGACCTGCAGAGAGCCTTCATATACCTCTTGATTATATCCATTTAAAAAAAACCCTTAGATCAGTGCAGCAAGTGGTATACACAGAGATTAGGAAAGCACCAGCTGAGTAACATAGCATGTCAGGAAGAGTAAGGTAACAGCCTCAAACAGGTCTTCAGAGGGAAGACTTCAAGCATAGAGTTACATCCAGTAGCCTAACCTGGTAACCAAAGCTGCATCTTTAAAAATGAGGGCCAGGTCTCACAGCAAAGTGAGGTGCAGGACAAGTATTTTGCTTTCACGGATTAACTGGAGAAGCATGATAAGAAACTGCAAATTTCATGCTCAAAGAAGGGTCTTAATTTGCATAGGATAACATCATAAGGAATACATTAAAAAAGGGCAGCTATCAAGAAAGTAAATGGCCCAGAAGTGAGCTACAGAAACACAGGACAGGTTTGCAGACCATGATAGGCATAGACAAAGCTGACAGGAGGGGGAGCACGGTGGAGGTATTGACAATTATTCACTACCACCCTGCATGACTACACAGAAATACTGTTTCCAGGAAGCCTCTAGAAGTAAACAGYGTGGAATCAGAGAGCCAGGTTCACCCTTTCTTCACTGTGTTCTGCAATGTTCTTGCGCTTGACTTGTCTTCTGTCGCACTTGCCGTCGCTGGGCCTAGCGCTGGCCGGCTGTAAACGTGACTTCAAGTAGTGGGGCTGGCACGGCCCCTTGTTCGTGGCGCTGCCAAGGGACAGCGCTGAGGTAGGTTTGAGGGGTGCTCCAAAGCTGCCTTCTGCAGAAGATGTAGGACTGGTGCTGTTGACAGAGGAGTAGCCTGAGCTGCCCTCTAGGTTAGGGTTTCTTGGGGTGAGATATGCTGGAAGAACACGGGTGTCATCAGGCAGCTGAGCCTCGCTTGGGGGCACCGTGTGCTCACACCAGCCCGCAGCTCCGTTCTCCTCGTCACTGGAGTCGTGACAGCAGTGGTCAGCTGGATTCACATAGACCACAGTCACATCCAAGATGCCACTGGGAGCTGTCACTGCAGGATGGTGAAAGCAAAGGTTAGTGTGGCACAGATCAAAGACAAGACACTCAGCATAGAGTAAGAACTAAAAAGAAGACCTTAGGGCTACTTATACATGAAGGGGTGGGGGAACAGATATCTCGCTCCTACTTTAAAACAGGGACATTCCGTCTTTGAGGGGACGCTGTTGTCCAAAAAAGAGAGTTTTCACAGAAAAAAAAACTAATCACAGTGTTGGAAAAGGAGCAGGTAACAGCATTCACAACACTGGTCACGGGCAAGAACCCCTGGAGCACAACCATCCAGTACAGTGTCAGAACAGTCTCACACCGAGTGCTTAARCACCTACAAAAACCTTCATCACATTCTGAAACATGATGACAAAAAGGGATATATACCTCCAACAATTTAAGATCACTGTAGAAGCAAAATCTTTTTCCAAAGTGATCTTCCTCTGCAAGTTGCCCAAGGAAACAATTTTACGGAAAGAGATAGCTACGTTATTTTAATTCTCTCATTTGCTTTCTGTAAGGAGAAAGAAACCCTCACCATCTCCATCTTTCTCGCCTTCACTTTCCTGATCTCCTTCATAACCAGAACAGGAGTCTAAGCTCCAGTCTAGGAAGTTGTCTAGGAGACTTTCTTCCTGGGTGGATAGCTCAGCTGTGGGTGTAGTCACAAAGCTGCCTCTGTCATCCTGAATGCTGTCTTCCCTCCTCCTGCAGCATGAGGAAAAAACAAAATCCAAAAGTCAGCTTTTGAAAGCTAAGCCTCCTTTCCCAGCTCTTTCAGAAGGTATTCCAGTTAAAAAGAATTAGAAGATGAAGATTAGAAGAATTGATCACATTTTAGAACAGAAGTTCAAGACATCAGAGAAGAGGAAAGCCTCATACTAGTCTTCCTAGACATTAGCAGTGATGAATTTACACTAGCCTTTTAGTTCTCTTTCCAGAGGGAGAACTAAGGAAAGTCTGAATTTCCACCATATTTGCGTGCATGGGGCTGGGCTCCGGGTCCTCCTGCTTCACACCCAACATTGAACACAGCTGGCTGTAACTCATCATCTTAAAATAAAAAAAAAAAAAGTCAGTAAAGAAGATCATGCAATTCCCCTTTTAAGGGGGGGTTTCTCTCTCTTTCCCCTCCCCCTAGAAAAATACAATCACAGCAAGTTCTTGCCACATGTAATCAACTAAACTCAAGTCCCAGCAAATAAGTTTAAAAACCACTGCTTGATTTCTATGTTTTCTCCTCCCCAAAAGTCTAATGTTAACAGTAATTTCCCATTGCTTTGTTTTGTACATCCTGCCACAAAGCTGATTTTGCTCCAAGTGTCAAGTATCACCAAATGAAGAGCAAGAACTCACCTTTTCTTTACCTATTTCTTCATAACGCTCATCTTCAAATCGTTGTTTCACCGCAGTTAGAGACACTTGCCTATAATCCTTTGGGACATCATCATGGAAACTGGAAAGAAAGAATAAAGCCCCAATCTGAGAATGGATTCCGTGAAACCATGCTGACAGCACTCGCCAACTTGGAAGAGTTGGATTCCAAACCTTCCCATGCGYTCCCGAAAGGATTCCAAGAGTTTTACCATTTTTGATGGAGGCTGAGCACACACGGCAGGAGGTCTTCAAAAGAGAAACCAGTGCATTCAGACAGCTGGCTTGTCCAGGGATGCGCTGGAGAAGAGAGCACGTACTATGATTTTGTGAAGCTTGGTAATTGTGTAATCACACACTTTTTTTTTTTTTTTTTTTTAAGATGTGATAAAAATCACCATCTACAAGCTTATGCCTGTAAGCAGCTTTTTCAAATTTACAGTCAGCTTCAAGAACACCTTTGCCTGCCAAAGTGAATTTGTGGCTACCTATATTGTCTATGCTGTAGAATTAGTGGCAGGAACCTTCATTCCTGTACAACACCAAGGAAGGAAGGAGGCATCTTGCCCAAGAAAGCAGGGAAAAACAGCTCCCTGGGCGCAGGAGGCAGTTCCTTACCTTGCTTGTGCAGGAGCCTAGCCAGCAGCAGCGCCGCGGCAGCCAGGCGCGCCGGCGAGTACACACAGAGGCTGGTGTTCAGAAGGGACAGCTCACAAATGAAGCTGCACAGGTGAAGGGTTCTTCTCTCCAGCGAGACTATGTGTGACAATACTTCTTCATAGTCCACAACAGTAGGTATCTAACACATAAAGGAGTTGGCAAAATGATCAAACACCAAGTATTAACACAGCTGTTCCCAGCAGACCCTCTTCATTACCTTAGTATTTTTTTAAATATGACCTCTCAACTTAAGTTTTAATCTGTACACAAAGACAGACAGTTTTGCATCAGAAGGCTTTTAAGTCTTCCCAGATTAATGAGAACAGTTCCATCAGAAATATCATTTTATATGTTATTATAGAGCAGGAAGTGACCCACATTTCATTGCCAACAACAGCGCAATCTCAGTAGCCACCAAAAGGGCCCATCCTCTTTCCAAACTCACCCTTATCTTTCCTTCTAGGGCAGAAATGATCTCGCCCATCATTCTGACAAGGTCTTCGTATTTGTATGTGTTGTCCGTTAGCCACACAGCTTCCCGTATCGTCAAGATCTCTTTGCTGACAAAACTGCAATATTAAATATTGTTAACAACTGACCCCACGAGAACCTGAATGTGCACATGTGTGCACTGATTCCTTGTGCRGGCAAACACACACATCCAAGATGACCAAGGAGTTAAACAGCTTCATAAAATACTTGCTAACGTCATGGATCTGGAAAAAAACAGGAAAAAAAGGAATAGCAGCTCTTTTTATTTTACCTTTAAGCTGAAGCCAGGTATGAGAACATTTCTGATCCATTACATTTAGAAAACCTCTACTAGGTTAAGATGCAAGACATTAAAGGAACTAATACAGAAAATAATATTCTACCACACTGTGCTTGTTTATCCCTGTAAAGCGCAGTCATTTGAGCACAAGAGACCGAACTGTGCAACAACACTGCTGCAGTTTTTTCTTATAGGATTATTCACACCACTATTGAAAGACTTTAGTTGCTGATGGAAGGCAACTAGATTAGTCAATTGATTTAGACCTCCTCCCTGCAATGTTTCCCCTCTTCCTCATATTCAAATACATGTTAAATATATATATATATTTAATATATATATATAATATATATATATCTTATTTTTATATATATATCTTATTTATATATATATATTAAATATATATATAGATATATATATATCTTATTTTTATATATATATATCTTATTTATATATAAATATAAATATATATATATATATATTTTTTTTTTTGCCTGCTATTTGCATGGACCGGGAAAGTTTGTATGTGACCCCCATTCAAGTAGCAGCCAATGTAAAAGGAAGCCAGAGGGCCTTTCCAATACTACTATTCACATGGCAGGAAGCCAAAGTGCACAGGTGAACTGGAAGGATCACAGTAACCATCCATGACCATTGGTCCCAGTCCCTACCGTGTGCAAATAACCATGCAGGCAATTCCCAGGAGCTGGAGTCGAGCCCGGGGTACAGGTCTCAGCTTCAAATAACGGTCCACACATCCCACTGTCATGTGAAGGCAGAGGCTGGAGAAGTCTTTCATGGTGGCCACTTCTACCAACCAGTCAATSAGGATGTACCTGGACAGGTGAAAGAAGCTGCCAGGTTAGAGCCGTTCAGATCCAGCCGTTCAGAACCTTCTCCCCACACCAGCCCCTTCTGCACTGAAAGGTTCCAAACCAAGAAACTGCACCAAARGACTTCAGAAAGACTTCGCACTGCATGGAGATAACAGTTTGCAGCCAGAGGCTCCTTGTTCTTTCAGGGCCAAATGGACCTGTTAAATAGCTTGTGAAATTTAATTAAAAGGAATTAGGTTGAGGCATATATAAATCAGGAGGCTAAAGCCCACTAATCTAGAAAATAGGAGACTATAGTTGGATTTGAGATTTTACCTCATTGTTTCATTCATTCCTTTCTGCACAGTGAAGATGCTTTGCTTGCTGACAGGCACGGAAGTTTGAAAGATCTGGGACACCAGTTCAGTGGAAGATTTCATTTCTAATCCTAATTGGTTTCCATTCCCACAAGCTTTAGCTAAGGCTATCTGTAGCAGACAGAACACAGAAGAAAATATGTTTACCAAACACGAGCTAAAGCATCTGGTCCTGCWATTTTCCTGCTGAAAATGGAAGAAGCTATCACAAAAAAAAAACAACTTCAAAGTAAAAAATGCCTATTTCTTATATCTGACTTAAAGGCTAAACAAGGTGCTCATTTTGGGGGGTAAGCCTTTATTCTAGCAGAAAATGGATCCTTGTTGAGGCTGTAGAACAGCATTTTGAGAAAAGGAATTGCAGAGAGCATCAGAGAGCATACACGCATGCTTACACATACACAATTTGGTAATTTTGACCCTGTATTTAACAGGACGAGTCTGTACTCACAAGGGCACGTAAGAGACTAAAGTCTGACARTTTTCCTGGAAAGTTAGTCTTACCTGTGCTTCCCAGCAGCCCTTTGCTGCATAGTCCCTTAGCTTCCTGAGGCTTTGGAGGTATCTGCCAGGATCTGTCATCTAAGCAGAGAAATACAAGTAGATTAAAAACCCTTTACCTTTCCTTACAAAGGAAATGGAAAGTTTGTGAATACTCCTGTCCATAGGAAAAACACGGCTGGTGGTTACACTTATTTCAGCAACCAGTCTGTTGCTCATCGTGAGGCCAATGTTCAAGAAACTTGCTGCTAGTCTTGCCCAAGGTCTCACGGGAGATGAGACAGGTCATTCAGGATATCAATATATTTAAAAAACGACCATGTAGGCAGGCTCCCTGCTCCCATTCCCAAGCGGGCAACCTGTTTACTAGCCAGTGGTGACCATGCTTGGCATAAAGGAGCTTCTCCTTACTCCTTAGCTACAACCGCTCAAGGACTCGCTTATTTTAGACAAATATCAAGTTTCACTTCTGAGAGTTCTTAGTGCTCTCCTTGTTTATGAGGCAGGTATCCTAAAAGGAAGAGCAATGTCTTTGTGCAGTTGTTTATCGCACACGGAGCTCCAGACATTACAGTCAAAAAGGTTGTTTTCAAACAAACAGACATTTACTTACAGCAGCCTTTTTGTTGCTTTCCCAAAGGAGGTAGGAGCTGTTTAAACAACCCTGCTTTGAAGATTCTTCAAACATTTCTAGGGATTCTTTTCTTTTTTCTTCATCCTAAAGAAAACAAAAACAAAAAGAAAAGATGGTATTTATGCTGCCCAGCCAACTGGATGCAGACCTCAGAATTTCAGCAGCTGCTGAACAGCTCCATACCAAAAGCTGCAGTGCAGTATCATGAATTGCAAGTCCCTTCCAGACTATACAGGGTGCTACCAGGGTCATGAATTAGCTGACAACTTTGCTCAACTAGTTGCTTTTTGGGTTCCTCACCACTGAAGGCCATTTATTTTGAGAGACATTAAGACCGTGAGCCTTCCTTTGAGGTCTGACCACAGTACCAGCCCACAAGAGGCCAAATGAATTTCAGTTCTCGTAAAATTGAAGAAACTGAGTTTCTTTGAGAAAATGTGTATCATATACTCTTCAGTACAGAAATTCCTAAAGCTACTTGAGCAACACAAGAGCATTTGTTTGATTTCTAATCAAATAGAATTAGCATTACCAGAAAAGTCATTTTCAGAATTGCCAAAGATGACAAATCAGAAGCATTGCTCACCTCAAAGAGACTTAAGACCTTAGCCAAGCAGTGGAGGATAGATGCTTTTTGAACCTGGAAAAGCCATTAAGATAAAGCTTCAGTAAGGAGAAACAACAAAGACTTTTTAAAAGCAAACAATTCCTGAGTACACTTGCTTGTCTTTCATTGTTCCTTCTCTTGACTTTCCTCAATATTTTGTCATCTTTGAGATAAAAAAAAAAAAAAAATCTCTCTCACTACAAGTCTCTGTCATTCACAACATACGCAGAGTAGCTTGGATGGGAATCCATTAAAACAATTGATCYGTGGTGATTTAAGTATCCAAGGCATAAGAGCTCCATGGGTAGATAAGAGTATTTTTTCCCCACCCCGAAGGATTTGGTGAAGCTGCCACGCTATTTTGAAATGAAAAGCAGAAGAAACTTTACCTTCTCCAACTGACATTCTGCTTTGAGGCTTTCATAGACCACAGCTTTGCAACAGCTTCCACTCAGGGACCAGGGCGGACGGATGAAGAGCCAGACGAAGGGGGCCGCGCGCACGTTCAGGCGCTCCGTCAGGCTGAAGAAACGCGACGCCTTCAGCCCATTCACTTCTGCGCGGCCCTCGTCGGAGATGGACACTGAGAAATTGGTCAGGACAAACAGTCAGAGTCACCGCAAACGATCGGATGCCTTCCGGGAAGGAATGAAATCCATCAGCCATCAGGAAAAGGCTGAACAGGGAATTCCTTTCAGAACTTTAGACTCAGGGAGATGTCAACATAAGAAAGGTTTTGCTACAGTCAGTCTACAGCGTTGGCACAGCCTGAGAATGAGGGGCAAATATCAATGCTCAGAGCAATGTTAATCCCTGTAAGCACACCAACAAAACGGCCTGCAAGTCCCCTGCCTTGCCAAATTCCTCGGCAGGAGGAGTCCTCCCCATCAAGCACTSATCCCTTTGGTCACCTTGAACAGAGTAGGCAGCAGCTCAAGTTCGATCAGAAGTTATCAAAGCATAACTTGAAAATGTGAGTGCATAAGCTATGCATTCACTAATTGTGTATTTTTGATGCAGACACACGCTCTTGCAACATAACAACACTTAACAGGGTTAGCAAGAGGTTAGGATCGCAATCAAAATTTGACTGAAAGATAAAACCAAAGAGGAAGGCTCATCACACACTGAAAACAGCTGAAATACTGAAAACCAACTGCCCTTTCTTTCTTCCAGAAGCCGAGTACAAAAGCATCAGTACTCAAGGCACAGGAGAAACAACTCTGCAGGCAGCCGATACAAAAAAAGGCAGCTTTTTGCCTCTACAACTGATGTGCAGCTGGAAATAAGCCTGGAGTTCATCTCCCCTTCCCCTGGGCACCCCACCTTCCCCCAGAGCCCGAGCCCGTGCACACTTACGGCCCTCGTTGTACAGGTAGGCGATCCCCAGCTTCACAGCAGCTTCAAAGTTACCCTTCTCAGCAGCCCTAAATTGCAACACAGAGACGASACGTCAGGTTTAACTCAATAACTACTTTTAGACCCTCATCCTTACACTAGTTACGACAGTATAAGCCAGGCTGTGATTTTGATGCAGCGTAACAAATGTCTTCAATCACACGTGCTTCTGCCATGGGAGTTGCAGCAAGGAAAGCCAGGGCACAATTTATACCCAGCTCTTTGATTCCTGTAGAGCTGCCAAATTGTTCTGGAAATGGCAAACCATTTTCCAATCCCGYCCCATGCCCCCAATGCCAGAATGTGGTCGTTTTGGTATCTGCACTCTCAAGTCAATTTTTGATAGTGTGTAGAAAGATTAAACATGCATTAGAGCAGAGAAAACAGTAAGAAGCAATTGGCACAACATTAAAAATGACCCCTACCTTTCAAAACAAACACACACTCTCCTTCCCTTTTAACCAATTTACCATTACCTACAGAAACTCCAGGCTTAATATTGACATTCACCTATTTTTTATTAGGTAAAAATGTTTCTTCACAAGAATGAGCTAAACGGACCAAGACTTAGAAATGTAGTTATATTCCAGATCCTCATGGATTTTCATATGGAAACAGGCTCCAGGAGCATCAATAGCAGGTTTTAGTTAATGCACTGCATTCCACCACAAGATGCTACTGCCTTTCAAGAGAAGTTACACTTTGGTAGATACAGCAGGCTGTGCTCCAGTTAAAAAGACAACAGTTCTAGTGTACATGAGACACGAACTCAAATCTTCAGCACAGCAAGCAAAGATTTCTACAAGTAAGAAAAGACAGGCACATCTCCCACACAGAGGAGAAAATGATTCACACTGGATACCTAGCTTGACCTACAGCCCTCTACCACCATGGACATGGCGTGATTCTTCAAGTCCTACCTTTCAAACATCTTCAGATTGTTGGGAGAAGGCCATATTTCTTGGAAGCTCGCACATGCCCAAACACTAGCATGATTATCCACAAGGTATCTAAGATGTGAGTGTACCTGTGCAAAGCAATTATATAAATGAGGRATCAACAGAAAAACAGTTCTTCAGCAGTCTAATTCTACAGAGGGAGCGCATTAACCACAAATAAATCACTATTGTTTTTCTGCCCAACCTYGACCAAGGCAAGAGCTGCCAAATTGAACTCTCTCTCTCAGTCACAGTGACCTGGCAGAAGAACTTGCACAGAAAACTTCCAGAGAGCACTCCGGTGTGGCTGCTTATATCCTTAACCTCGAGTGCCGAGGCACAAAAACAGGTATGAGGAGCCAGCTTTTCCCATACCCAGTCCTGGCACCTATGGCCAGCCCTAAAGCGCTGTGCGTTACGGAGGAGCAGCTGTTGGAGGACTCACGGCTCTGACTGAGAGGATGTCCTCAGCAGGAAGGCCTTTCAGAACGTGGAACAGAACATCTTCAGGCAGACTCAGCAACGTCAGGACTCGGGGCCGTTTTCTTACCCTTCGCTTTGAAGGGAAAGAAAAGCACCTGGAACATCGACAGTGAATTACTGGAAAAGCAAAAAAAAATAAAAGACAAATCTCAGTTAGCCACGAAACAGCACAAGGGGAAAAAAAAAAAGAGATGCCACGGAGTATACATGTACACAAGCACATGGGTGGCATTCCTGTACTTATTCTGCTACAGCATAGGACATCGCTTACTCCAAAACTTCAAATATAAACACATTTAGCATGAAGGAAACGAGTTAGTAGTTTTAGCTATGAGAAAGTGAATGATTATTTTATTTAAGCCAAGGGGCTCAAACGGGATGACTGGGGCAATTCAGCCATGTCCTCTCCATCAAGCAGAATCCCTCCAAAATGTAATTCCATCCCTTTCATTATTTGAGTTAGGCTAACATTTCATTCACCTCCCCTGCATCCAGACTGTCCTTTCTCAAGTGAGAGCAGTCTTCAAAATGTGACCAAAGAGATCAGGAACCCAGGACTTGACACAAGTCTCAAGAAACTCAAGGGCTCAAGAGAAGAGCTCATCTGGACCCTTACGGAAGATGCCACAGGAGGACATTTCTTGACATTTTAGCATCTCATGGCATTTGGAAACCAAAGCATTACCCACATCCTCCATTAAGGCAGCTTAAAGGCACCCTCAATGCATTAGACTACGGAGCATGAGGCCCAAGCGAGGAAAGCAGGCGGGCTCTTCTCACTGGAGACACAGCGTGGTAGCACACCTGGTTCGTTTCCACCGTACTGGTCGGGCAGGAGGACCCCCCTCAGCCCGGGTGTTATTGCATGCTCTGCCTCCTCCCACAGGTCTGTCAAGCAGCCCGAGATACCAACACGGCTACATTCGTAAGAGATGGACACTGGAAGGACAATAACCCACGCAAAGCAGCGCTCTGGAGAGCAGCCCACGCAGGCAAGGGTGGGGGTCCACAGCCAAAACAGAAGAGGGCAGCCAGGAGGGCTCAGGAAAACCCTCCCGAAGCCCAAGTTCTAGTCTTACAAGACAGGGGACCCCATGAGGGCCTTTGCCAAGGAAGGCTTCTGGCTTTTATTTTTTCAAATTGGGCTTCTAAGTCCTATACAAAAAAGGAAAGGGTAATTGCTGGCTTGCTAGAAAAAAAACCTCCCCCTCTTCTCAATAGAGTGATATAAAGTCAAGGGGAACGCCGCATGACCCAGTACAACTCCCTGATGTTTTCCGGGAGCTTGGATCAAAGGCTGGAGAAATAAGAAGTTGCCTTCGTCCTTGGGGAGCACGTTAGCAGCTGCAGAGGCAGCGAGACGCCGGCCGGCCAGGTCTGCGCGCGCGCCGGACCCACGGAGCCGGGAAGCAGCGGGATTGGGGGCTGCAGAGCCAACGCACAGACTAAGAGTGACTTGTCCGGAGCAGAGTTGCTGCGCCTGCCCCAGTTCCTTTCCGTGGCTTTTTGGGTCGGCAAAGCCGAGCTTTGCCTGGCTCTCCAGTGGGGCTCTTGGGCAGAGCTCGCGGATGCCCACGCGCGGTGGGCAGGACGCCCCCGAGCTCCCGGCTGCCTCGGCCTTCGGCTCCGGCGGGCCGGGGCCCCGGGCCGCCCCGCGACAGCCCTTGCCGCAAGGCGCAGCCGCCGCCGTTTGAATTTCCGCGCGCGGGGCGGAGCGGGGCGGCCCCGCCAGGGAGCCCCGGGGCGCCCGCCGAGCCGAGCCGAGCCGAGCCGAGCCGAGGCGGCGCGCACTCAC
>NW_020455607.1:27682-41078 GCF_003342845.1 Nothoprocta perdicaria
CCGCCGCGCGCACTTTTTTTTCAAACCCAGCAGGCGCCGCCATTGGTGGGAAGGCCGGTGTGGGGGGCGGTGCCTGACCCGCCCTGCGGTCTCTGATTGGGCGCTGAGGATGCGAATTCGAATCGGGGCAGTTGGCGGTTCGGGCGCCTCGCCGCGGCGCCTGGCGCGCATGCTCGATGTGCGGGCCGGGGTGGGGGGGGTGCAGTGCGTTGCCATGGCAGCGGGCGCCCGTGCCCAGGGGTCGCGCCGTCGCGGCCGGGCGCCATGGCGGCGTGTGGGGGCCGCGGCTGCCGTGTCCCCTCGGCGCCTCCCGCCCGCCGATACCTCCTGCCTCAGCGCCGCGCCGGGCCCTGCCTGCCGGGGCGGCGGGGGTGCTGCCGGGAGAGCGCCGCGGAATGCGGGAGACCGTTTCCCTTCCTTTTGGTAGCCGTAAAACGTGAACTTGATACTGACCCAAATCCCAAGGGATTCAGATAGCTTTGAAAATATCACYTGGGCTTTTCAGAGCAGGATCCTGTCCCGGTCGACACGCAGACTTTGGAGTACGGCCTTCCCTCCACAKTCACTCTGGGAAACACACTGAGAAACCACGTGAGAAAGTAGTCCCAGCAAAGCAAACATGAGGTTACATGACAGAGAGGTGAAAAGCCTTTTTCTCCTCTCTTYGCATCTGCTTGCTCTAGAAGTTAAGATAAATAAAAGAGCCCTTTGCTTACCTTAAAACTCCACACGGCTGCAGTAGCTACACGCTCCACTGCCAATGCCACCTCTCTCCTGTGGGAAGAGATGTTGCTAAACCGCCTCCATGGAGCTGCTGATCCTTCTTAGTGAGACCCTTGTGGGCCGGGACCATGGATCTAGGCCATAAGGCRCTAGAAGAAGGACTGTGCTCGACAAGTCCATTCCTCCAGCAAAGTCGGGACTTAACCGCCGAGGCAAAGCTTGTCTGTGTAGGAGACAACTTTCCTGGGGGGGAAAGCAACCTGCAGGCCATCCCAACCGCTTTCTCCTCCAAGTGCTAGGTACAGCTCACCATAAGTGTGATTTTGAGTATAAACACCACAGCACCACACATACTATATATATGCTGCATCTATGTTATATACAGAGTGGAGCCACATGGTTTGCAGAGGTTCTTGCTCTCCCAAACTAGCACAGCCCGAGTTGGTCTAGAACCAAAACTGAGATGACTGTGACATTATAACGCTATGTGCAAGTTAATCAGACAAGCTGATTAACTAGCTCGGAGGCAGCGACATCACAGCTATTTTGCCTTCAGGATGTAGGACTTCTGCAGGATCTTCTGCAGGGGCCATTTGGAACACTAGGGTGCCTGAGGCTAGAAAGCAAATGTACAATGAGGAGTTTTGCAACGTTTTTTACGTAGTCTGTGATTACTCAAATCGATAAACATGGTGGTTTCATACTATCTGCCGATGCATTCAGCCAGTTGTTAAATGGTGTCTTCCCCAAGGTTCAAAAGGCAAACAAAAACAACACAGAGCACTTCGTCTGTGACAGGTTGACATTTTGCTGTCAAATCACTGCTCTGCAGGAGTTGGACCAAATTTCTGAGAGGGTCAAAAGAGATGGTCCTCTCTTGAAAGCGCTGGTCCTCAACTGAAATGGTGATACCAGGCTTTGTAATTCATATCCTGCTTTAAATGGGTGATGTAGCTCAATACAGTATAATTGTTGGGCTAGAGATGGAAGTTGCCCTCCAAGGGAGGAAAGAGCTTCTCCAAATCTGTAGCTCTAGGCGCAACTTAGATGGAGAGTTTATCTGAGGTCYGTAGTTGCTGGGGAAGCGTTGGCCCAAGGTTTAAGTCAGTATGTCTCAGCATATACTCAAATGGCTGCCTCCCTATATTGTGTGTATTTCAGCCTAAGGTTGCAGTCCCTGCTAGGAGGATACTTCAATTTTGCACCCAGGTTTATTAACAGAGCTGTTTGGASATAGGATTGCGAATCAGAAATGATGGGAAGGGCTGAGCAGGACATCTAACATCTCCGTCCTTTTTCTACATTGTATTTCCCTTTCATGGAACCATTTGTGCAGAAACATCCCAAAAGAATGAAAACCTTCCTTTCAAATGAGGACATCAAACCACCGCAAGGTGGCATCAAACACATATGATGGGGCATCAAAACTGTTAGATGTCCTAACACAAGCARGAATGTATTTTAGAGTATTCTGAGTATTTTAGAGTATTCTGTATTTAGACTGTTCTGAGCATTTTAGAAGCAAGGTCTTAATTTTCCAAATCTCCCTCACATGTAATGCTGATGTGTATAATCTCCCAGTCTTCTCTTGCTAAATAATGAGCAAGTAAATGAGCTTTGTAAAGGCTACAAAGCCTTTGTAAAGGCTTTGTAAAGGGCTATGTTACTTAGCCCTTGCTAAGTAAATGAGCAAGCATCAAGATATTAGCTCTGAAGCAGGTCAACATAGCATTTTTACAAATTCACATCTGTCCCCACCAAAGCAAGTGAAGAAGGAACATGACTTTCAATGACAAGTGTCTTGGCGAGGGAGGTCTGCAGTGAGCTTCRTTTTTCTAAAAAGGGAGCTATGGCTTCACATGTTTGGTTAGTTACAGCTAGAGAAGATTGCTGCTAAAGATCTCTGCTAACTCTCTCTGAAGTCTCATTGCATAAGGCAAAGGCGAGCGTGTGACATAGTGGATGGAATAACAGATGTCTGTTGGGTCGTCTGCAGGCGCATGTTTTGAGGCAGCCTGGAGCCCATAACACCAGGTGTAGGAAGCGATGGCTTCTCTAAGGGGTCTCCATCATCTGCTCTAGAGCCCACGGTCAAGAAGCAGCGAGCCGTGGCTGGGGCACGTGCGGGCAGGCGGAGCAGTGCCGCATCGGCCAGACGAGCGCGGAGCCAACGGCTACAGTGTGACTGGGCTTTCTGCTCCGCGTGCAGAGTGACCTTGGAGCCTCTCACTGATATGAGGCATTCGATTTATGTCTTCTTTTCTTTTTTTTGATGAAGATATAAATTAAAAGATATATTACTCCTACTGAGAGCTATATGTGGCACCCTGAAGGCTCTGGTGCCAGGAAGATGTTGCACTGGGCCCAGGATCAGGGAGGCTGCTGGTGTTACTGTTACAGCACCGCTTTGGTTTGTGTTGGCACGTCCTTCTGTCCTAGTCCTTGCATGCCAGTGACAAACTGAGGGCCATACCATGGCAAGGGCAAACCTGGCTTCAAAAGTAAAAACTCTTGGTTACCTTAATAACTTAGCCTAGGCTTTATTCTCCTCTCAAAAAMAAGTGGTCACAACCTGGACCTCCCTTGTCTTGCAAGGCTGAAAACACAGATCCCATGCGGTGCGTGGACCTGGACCTGTGCCTGARGAATTTCTCTCTCCCTGTCCCTCCTGTCCATTGAAGACTTGTTTTTTATTCCTCTGCCACAGGAGTTAGAGGTTTCCCATTTTCTCTTCCCCCTTGTTCTCCTGGGAAGGCTCTCCTCTCCCTCTCGTGCGTCAGGGAAGCACATGCTCTGTCTAGGAGAACACAGAAATGAAGAATGAGAGGGAGATCCAAGGTCAACTCCTCTATACACACAGCGTCCATGGTTATCAGGAGGGACTGCAGAGCTTCTTCTCGCCACATCCTTAAATCGTGCAACTCTCCTCACTACCCTTCTGCATGTCCAATAAGTAGAGTTACAAAAAAAAAAAAAGAAAGAAAAGAAAAAAAAGAAAGAAAAGAAATGGTCCTGACAGGCTGCCAGCCCAGAGTTTCCAGGCCAGACCACAGCTCAGGGCTTCCAGCAGCTCTGGGTCCCCGCGAATCCCTGGCACATCTTCCAAGCTCTTGGAATCCCAACATGAACAGCTTCATTATAGCTGCAGCACAATTTGCCACGACTAATTAAGCGTATTGATAGCTATCATGTACTTTGCTGCTGCATACAGCAGGTGAAGGAAGAAAGCACAGGGCCCAGCTGGGTTCCAGCTCGCTAAGGCCGAGCCCTAGAYGTGCTGCTCATCTGCCTAGTGCCAAGCGCTCCTCCATCGCAGGAGGTGCKGAGCACCACGAGCATCAGAACACGTGAAGGGAACCTGCCCTTGTTTGTCGTGGTTCCTCCCTGATTACAAACGTTTAATGCTGGGTGTAGGGTTGTGTTTGTTTCTTGTGAAGAACATAGTGTTTGGCAAAAGAGGCGAGTGAGAATGACAACTGTGTACACATTTCACATATTTCTCATATTATTTCTCCTCCGTAGAAGAACAGAGCTGTTATTAATAATCACCTCGCCAAGTTTCTGAATTGATGTTTTGAAACGAGCTGAGTGTATAATTTAAGAACCACAGGCAAGGGAGAAAATGTGCTTTCAATTGAATTTGAAAAGGGTGGAGAGTTGATGATGCAGCGAGATAAACGATGGCGATTCTGCAGGGCCAGAGCTGTAGAGAAGGAAGCTGTAAAACAGACATTTGCCAGACTTCGCAAAGCTAGAGACAACACAAGGGCTAGAGGAGTGAAAGGAGGTGCAGGAGKGAGACACATACCCTGAAGAAAAACAGGAGTCCCAGGTCCAGACTCCCTGTGTGTAGGTTGCCTTCAGTGTGGGATGGAAAAGGGACAGAGCTGGGAATGGGAGTCATGACGCTGTGTCTCGTTCTGCAGAAGACAGACAGTGTGCTGGTCCTGGAGGCCTCTCGATGGCCCCGGGAAGGCGTCCGCAGTAGCCAGGGCCAGGGGAGAAGCAGGCCATACAGACCCAGAAGCTGGAGCAGGACTGAACCCACAAGCACTGGTCGTTGGCTGACCCTAACCGAGGAGGTTCAAGGTAATGTTACCGCTTACCCTCTCAGGTGTRTAGGGAAGATGCAGACATAGACACATGGGGCATGTGTTGCTATCCAGGTGGCATCAGAGTGTGCAAGGCACTCTGCGAGCCTTTGGGAAATGTGTGTTCAGAATGTGCCGGAGAGCAGCTAAGCTGCAGGACAGGGCAGAGGCTTGGCCTTGGCAGCTTTCCATGGCAGCGTTTCCTCTCCAGTAACCGGTGACCTCCTACAGAAACTACACTGTTGTGTAAAGACAGAGGAAAGGAATGAGCTCTTTAGCCTTGATAACTGCAAAACTCTCTGGATTGTGACTCAGTGCAGGGATGTCTGAGTGGGCTTCCCTCCAGCCAAGCTGGGAGAAGGACTCTGATAGAGGAGCTGGGTTGTATTGCTGATATTCAAGGAACAAAATCCTTCCTGCAAAACCCTGCCCATGGCTAAGCAGCAATAGCAGAACTTTTCTCTCCTTGAATGCACCCAGTCAACATAATTAGCACTTTTATTACACCAAATTCGTATTTGTGAACCATAGACCCACCATGCAAGTATTGTCTGCACGCTTCATGTGACAGCACACGGGGTGTCAGTAAGGACTGCTTGTGAGAGAGAAGGAAACAGATGGACAACAGAAAAAAAAAACCCTCTTTCCAGGGATACACTGCAAGCACTAGGCAGCTGCAGTTGCAGAAAAGCTTTCTTAGCATGACCATTTAAAAAGAGTACTCAGACTCACACACTTAGAGATTTACTCCTCAGCATTCATGTYTCAGCAACCCCATCAGCCCTGGGGACCTTTGGCAACCGACTGTGAGCCCTACACTTGGGCTGACCCATACCCATGACCACAGCCACCCTGGCTTGGACCAACAGAGCTGCCTAAACCCTTGGAATAGCCCCATGGTGGCTTCCAACCTGGCCTGCATGCACAGAGAAACAAAATATGCAGCTCATTTCCTGACACATGGGCCAGCCTCATCTGGACCCTGACCTGTTGACTTGACTTACTGATGCAGATGAACTCAGACCAACTCCTACTACTCTGAATTGCTGCGTCCTTCCTTCCCAAATAGGCAGTGCTCTTGCTGTGGTAGTGTGTGTCAAAATGCAGCTGGGATGGTGATGAGAAGGCAGGAGCACAATCTTCTGTGACTTGCCTGGGATTAAACACACCCCAGCCAGCTTGAAACTTGTAAACACAGAGGCTTTCAAGGACCTGACAGTGGTGCTTCCTCCACCCCTGTGAAATGCAATTCTCAAAGCACTGCAAACACAAAGCATAAAAATGTCAGTCACTTCCCAGGCTCCATTTCAACAAAGAACAAATTTATGCACATCCACGGTGGAAATTCATCTCCCRGAATTTTGTGATGCTGGAATTGCATCCCATTATGCTTTAGAGGCAATCTTTAGAGACCTAGATTTTTAACGCAAAAAGCGAGTGTTTAAGAGAATGCTTTATGCATTTTGAGGTCTCAAGAGAAAGAAAGAAGCAGCCTTTCCCTAATCTTTGCCCAGGGCTTTGGTCTCTATCTGCAAGCAGATAATGCTATGCATTAAATACACATCCAGATCCCCCAATATATTTTGCTAACTGCCAATGATCTTCTTACAGGATCTGGGCTGTGCTTCTCTATCCGGTGCTTGCGTTGCCACTGATCAGAACTGCATCTGATTGTAAGAAGAATGAATCATTAGCTTGCCTTTGAATGGGTTATCTGCAAGAGAAAATAGAGCCAAGCTGCAAGGCYACCCCCTCCTCATTGATCAGTTGGACACGGGTAAGAACTCGGCTGCCAGAAATCTCCCAAAGGAATTGTTTTGCAATGGAAAATTAGGGATTGTTGGAAAAAATTAACCCGAGCAGTTTATCACTAAAACATACATCATTTGCTAGTTGTGGTTTTTGATTTGGGGCAAGTTCTTTTTTTTTTTTTTTTTTTTTTACAAGAATTTATAGACTTTTCAAGGCAAACCTTCAGACCAGGTGGAGAAATTGCAGCTCCTCTTGGAATCTGCGAGGGAGAAGAAAATCTGTGTTGCTACAGCATGAATTTAGTCTGTTTTATTTTCTTTTTTCTGCTTTTAGATGGTTGCCACAGAAAAACTAGCTGCTTTTCTCTTGCAGTCCCAATCTCTGCCACTTCAGCCTGCTTCCCCCAAGTTGCCTGTCCGGATTAGCATGAGCACAATGTCTGCTTCCCACCGGGAGAGGCCACAGCTGCAGATCTAGCCAGCTCTGTACAGGTCTAAAATTTGGTTAAGAAAACAAAGAAGGAATTCCTTAGCAAATATTTCTGGAGTCTTTTGCTGCAGSGAGCCAGTGTGCGGGCTTCCCACACGGTACATCCAAAATGCAAACGATTTTCTGTGTCTGTGCAGGCCARTGAACATTTTTTCCATCCTTAGGTGAAGAGGATGAACACCATGAGGGGAGGAGATAGGTGTGAGATCTGTCTGTCTCCCCCCGCTCTCTTTGGGCTTGTCCCTCTGCCAAGAGGTGCAACAAGAGTCGCATGTTTTTATGTCTTTTCATCTTTYTGRACTTTAAGCAGTTGACCTGCATATYGTAGGGACGCCATCCATAGGTACCATCCATATGATGGCTGTGTGTGCACAACACAAGCCCTGGATTTGTCTGCTTGAATTAACAAGACTGTGCACTGCTGCGGAACGCACTACAGCAGGAGAGGATATTTGCTACTTCATCTACACCTCCACAACCAACAAATGTGGTTGATGCTCGTCAGTCATCCAAGACAATTTGATGTTTTCAAAGCCTTTATCAGTGGTTAGATCCGTTCGTGGTTCGGTTACAAGAGCCCATCCGAGCTGATCAGCTGTAGCATGTTGTTATCCTGAAAGCCGTTGATGGGTAACATCAGGAACAAGTCTGGCAGAAACTCATGAGTACCCTAAAGATGTCCAAGCTAAATGGAGAGAACGATTAAATGTCCTTCCTTATGCAACAAGGAAAGCAGTGAAAGCCGCTGTGTGAGGCATGGGCACCTGCAAGATCTGAAGCACTGAAGTTCCCTGGTCAGCTGCAAACTAACGCTGCAAAAAACACAAGTTTTCACTGCCCAGATGCACAGAGCCAATGCTGCGGAAGGGAACTAAGAATCATCCAGCCTAACTTCAGACCTTAATTAAAGTACCTAACCTAGGTCCCAGGAGCCCTTGATCCTCATGGAGTCCCCACAGAAGGACAGGACTCACAGCACGATTCAGGCAGCGTGGGCAGGATCACCCTGCAGAGCTTTCCGAGAGAGGCACCTCCGTGGCCAGGCTCCCCGTGCAGAAAAAGGAGAGAGATGGAGACGAATTCAGGCTTCTGTGCCCTGCTGGCAATGCAGTTTGCCGGCGGGAATGAAAGCAGGCAAGAGCTCTGCTGCTGAATTAGCTTTCCTCTCACTCAGGTGTTAAACAAAGTTAACTACAATGACTCTTCCTGCAAACCTACAGCCACGTTTCATTGCTGTTGTTGACAGGACAGTCTCACTAAATGACGGGAGCTGCAGGGGCCGGCCTGCTGTACAAACACTGCAGAGCGCCTGCTGCTTGAAGCGGGTCTCACCGAGCTGCTCCGGCAAGCAGGGCACAATGCTACAGCCTCGCTCCGAGGCAGACAAGTTGTGTCCTATGCAGGAAATCCACGTTGYCATATATGCTGGTTTGGGGATTATATTTTTCAGTTTTTGCTATAAATCGAGATTGTGTTTTCTAATCCTGTGAAATAAAACAGTTGCAAGGGAGGCCTGGCTTGAGAAAAGGAAGTGCTGACATGCTGACCTTTGTGCCTTTCTGAACTACAAAATGAGAAGTGGTTTCTGCAAGCGGGTTGAAGGTGTAACAGAAGAAGCTTGGACAAGCAGTGCCAAAGAGGCAAGTATGGGAATGCACTCAAGGAGCAGCCTTACGCTCGGCCGCGGAGTGTGTCCCAGACAGCTGGCCAGGGATGCGCGTTGCAAGGCCCAGGCCCTGGCCAAGGAATTTGCAATCCAACACCGRCAAACTCAAACCCAGGGCATCATTGTGGGGAAGGAGGTAGAGTGTGTATGAAAGAGGAAGGAAGGGAAGAGCAATAAACACTATTGCAGAAGTGAATTTTTGATGGAGGACTTGTATGTAATGAGTGACCAGCAAACAGGAGATGGGAAGGAGAAGAGGCAGCGTGAAAGGGAGAAAGAGGAGACAGGAGCTGAGAGCTGATRGGAAAGGAGAGAGAAAATGAGTTTKWCTTTGATTTCTAATCTTACAAGTTGTGGATACAAAAGAACAAAAAACAGTTTACATAAATGCTGTSAAAGTCAGCRGTGCTGTGAAGGCAGCCTCTTTGCAGTCCTGAGGGCTTCCAAAGGCCAACCTGAACTTCCTCCTTGGCCACGATGGCAATAGGAGGGTGAAGAATCAGGCAGATTGCCTGATGTTACCCGGTGCTCCCCGCAGCAACATGGTTAAACAGTATTTCCCTCTTCTGGTTGCTGTCTTCAGTAATTCAGCTCATAAAATCCCATTGCCTTTGTGATGATACCATAACTCAATGAGCTGGAAATATCCCCAGCGTGGAAAGAAAACTGCTCCAAGAAGGTTTATATGAGCTGTTTTATAAGCTGTCCTTAGAAAATGCCACCAAATTATCTCAAAAGAGCTAACTTTAAGGAATGGATCCTTCTCTTCCCATTCAGGCATCTTGCACTGAATCTCTGGTTGACCCCTTCACCTCTAAAATGCTCTTCATCTCTCTGTATCCTCCTACCTGCTAGTAGATTTACCTGTTACTCTCTTGTCTAAGATAGCTSTCTGTCAGCTTGGCTTGTACTCCCTCCCCAACAGCAATAAGGCAATACTTGGAAGCAGGATACTAAAAGGCCTGGCTCTTTCCTGTCACTTGGAATAGCAGAACTTGGAGTGTTGCTCAGGTTAAGAGGGCTGTCCTGAGCAATGGGCTGGCAGGGAGAAATGGCTAAAACAGACTCCAAAGTCTGTCAGCTTCTCTGAGCAAAGCCTTGGCCCTCTCTGCTGAGACCTCAGAAACTCTGTCTTAGCCTCCGAAGAGCTGCCCCTGGAGAGGGGATCCTTGTGTCGGGAGGTGTTCATCAGCTGACAAATGTGATATCCCGGGAGATTCAAGGCCATAATGTTCACAGGCAGCTCCAATGAAAGGACAAGGTTACAGACCTTCAGTAACAAGAAAGACTCTGGACTTTACAGGAAGATTCAAGGATGGTCCACTTCCTGCAAGCACTGCTRGCAAGACTGCACACTCAGCCACTACCACACTCCTTTAAATTGGTGGGGAGGAAGAAACCAGAGCTACAGACTCAGCAGTTGTGCACAACATGTGGGCCTCACAGAGCAGAACAGAACGAGGCCAGCTTTCCAGGACACTTGCAGAGTCCATTCCAGGGAAATAAATATTGCAGAAGGGCTTAGCCAGTTGCGTGAGGCCAAAATGTATCGCTTGAACTGCACTTTTCCTTGAGTCAGCCACCTTTCCGTGCTGTCCTGCACCTCTGCTGATCATCAACTGCAGCCTCTTTCCTTCTGCAGCCCAGAGGTTGGAGCAAGCAGCAAACAAGAAGGGAATAACAACATGGTTCAGTGTATCCTCCTTCACTGAAGGTCCGTTGGCTTTGCAGAAGCCGTGTCACCAATTGAAAATCTAGTGAATGCCAGACCTGAGTGTTCTGGGGGTCACAGAAGTGAGAGTCAGCAAAGGGTGCCYGCAGTTTCTTCTGGCCACAGTTCTTGGGGAGTCACCTGCCAGCCCAACACTTCAGTTGGGTTTTGGCTGTTGAGTGTTTGAGTTTTATCAAAGGTCTCTGAGCAGTAAAGCTTTCCTGTGTAGCTTTCAAGCTAGCAACTGGGAGCCATTTGCAAGAAAGAAAAAAAGCAAACATAAGGACACAAAACTGGGAGGTTAAGACTTCAAATACTCCAGAGCTATCGCTTAGCGCCCAGGACCACAGCAGAGGTCTGTGACAGAAGTAGTAGTTATGAAAGAATTCACATACAACTTTTGAAGGCAGTCTCAGATCCATGCTAGTTGGAGAAACCAGGAAATAAATCCCTGTGAAGTGGAGTTTACTGGTGGAAGAGTCGGGTAAATGGGCATGGCTTCCTCTGGGGCTATGTTGGAGAGCCAAGAGTAGGTCCTTCACCACGAGGTGGTAAAAGAGGCAAACATTTACCAGTGCCATATGAGCCCTCAGTTGTGTCTGAAACAATATCCAAGCAATTTTGCCTTAATAAAGATGCACCTTATCTGAAGATTTCTTGTGATGSACTCAGGGAGCCAAAACTTTATTAACCAGTTCAACTTCACTGAGCAGTTCCCCCGCAATCACAGTCAGAGTACAATCAGAAGAGCGTGTTAAAGTCATTAGCTGAAGATTGGCGGAGGAAGTTATCCATTCCCTAGCGATTAACCAGCAATTTCCTCTCTCTCGTGGCCTAATGCTTTATTCTCATTAGTCTTTATGARGCATGTAGGGTGTATATGCAGAGAACATGATAATCGCTTTAATTACACTTTTGATTAGTGATTTTCATTCACTGTCAAGAACGCTGCCTGCACCTTCGTTTGTGAAGAACAGTGCTCATCCTCTCCTTCTCAGGAACATGCTTTGCATGAACAATTGCTCCTCAGATCCATACCACATTTTTCTATGGAAGACCACAAGGCTTTTGTGTGTGTGCATGTGAACCTGTGCAAGTGCATCAAGAGAGACATCATATTTTGCYCCTTTCTAAGCTTCCTGCAGAACTGCATCTCCATAACCACAAAAAAACCTTAATTTTCTTATGCGAACAGGCATTTTTTTCCCAGATTTTCAAAGAAGTTGTTAATGTTGCTGTTCTACACTTCAGCCATTTCTTTAGTCTAATCATCACTCCTCTTGGTACTGGGGCAAAGGGAACAGGTTGACCTTGCTAGATTTGTTGCCAGATGCTCAGTAAATCACTGTACCTAAAAATGTTCTGTAATTTAGGTCATAGAAAAGGAAGCTGCTAGGCAAAGTAGAAGAAGGTGTTAGGACAAGGTGGCCAGTGCCATGTAGGGGGGCAGGGAGTGCAGCAGGCCATCGAGGAATGCTATGGAATGACTCAAGCGCAGGCAGCTTCTCTTTTCTGAAATCCAGCTCCAGGCTCTTCAAGTCTACCTTGTAGCCAGCTCTTCCCCAGGAGGTCGTACCTTGTATGTGTACATTGTACCTCGTGTACGCAAAATCAGTATAGACATCAGACGAAATGCAGCTAGTGACAGCAGCAAGCCCTCCTGGGCAAMCTCTTTGGAGAAAGAAGAGTGGCGTAGGTGAGACGGGATGGCTTCTCATTTGCTACCTTGCCAGCACCACGACCAAGATGTGGGTAAGAATGGACACTATGCAGAAAAGTGGTGGCATACATCTCAGACACACATGAAAGAAGCTAGATTAGTGCTTTGGTGAAGCAGTAAAAGGCAGGACTGAAGCACAGAGCAACCAGCATCTTTTGGYGACCAGCTCACGTGAGCATGTTTGTGTCAACCACCACATGGTTAATGTCTGGCAGTTTATGCTCACAGTTCACCTGGTACTGATGCACAGATGGAAACAGAGCTCTAGGAAAGGCCTCACAAAACAACCATCCTAACAAGATTCCTTGTGCCAGCGAGGGCATCACTGAAGGGGTGGCGTGTGACCCTGGCAGGGAAGCTGGTGGCACTTCGCTGCTCAAGAGATCACCAGTGYGTCAGCCTCACCAGTGCTGCAGTCAGAGACGAGTCTTTCAGCTAGCCTACTCATTGTGCAAGGCCCCTCCAAGGAAAGGTGCTAGGATATAGACAGTCTTCAAGCTAATATTTGGTTGACCTTTGTAGAGAAGATCTCAGATAAAGCTGGTAACCATAAGCTTGAAGTGCCTTTAATGGGTGTGTTTCTTCAGAAGACATGGAATCTAAAGCAACTCACAAATACAGCAGCTAATCTCAAGTAAACCTGAGCTGTATGGTCAAAGTCCTTTCAGATGTGGTGTTCAGAGTCATTGTTTTCAGATGCAAGGCCTGAGGGGGGGTTTTGTTTGGTTTAAAAATGAAGCCCTCTTATTATTTCCCTAGTTCATTTGTTTATGAACAGTTTGCATATTCACAGTGTGAAAGGAGAGAGTTGAGGAAGAAAACAGCTAACTTTTTTAATGTAATTCAGAATGCAACCCTGTCTCAATTGTGTGCTCGAGGAATACAGAAAGAACAGGATGTTCAAAACTTGTAACGTGGTTGGACTGTTGCTGATGTTACCAAACTGGGAGGAGTAGCTGATAGCCCTGARGGCTGTGCTGCCATCCAGAGGGACCTGGACAGACTGGAGGACRGGGCAGAGAGAAACCTCATGAAGTTCAACAAGGGCAAGTGCAGGGTCCTGCACTTGGGGAGGAATAACCCCGGACACCAGCACAGATTAGGGGTTGACYTGCTGGAGAGCAGCCCCGCAGAGAGGGACCTGGGTGTCATGGTGGACGACAAGTTGACCATGAGGCAGCAGTGTGCCCTGGTGGCCAAGAAGGCCAACGGGATCCTGGGGTGCATTAAGAAGAGGGTCTCCA
>NW_020455607.1:41613-89450 GCF_003342845.1 Nothoprocta perdicaria
GAGGTCTCTTCCAACTTCAAGCATTCTATGATTCTATGATTCTATGCCAAGTTGAGAAGCCAGGTATGACATGAGATAGTCAGTTACATGCAGATGCTGGGACGTTCCTGTAATCTGCAGACCCCTAGAACAACTCAAAATCTTGTCTGCACATGTGTTTGCAGAATCACAGAGATAAAAAAAACCTCAGACTTTATCACTAGAAAACTAGAGGCTTTTCCTATATATCTTAAGAGAGGTTTAACTTCAGGGCAGAGAGACCCAACATGTTTCTARATAATTAGGAGTCGTGTAACAAGTAAAGTTCATATTGAGTTCATATCTGATAATGTTCACATTGCAGGATGTCAAAAAGGCTGTTGAGGCCATGAATCATTTCTCTCCCCAGCAGGGAGGTGTTGCAGTTGTGAATCCCCGCAGAGGACGGCCAAACTAAGGGCTAGCGCATGAAGGCAAGAAGATAAATGTGCTCCCTGGTCCCTGAACTGTCAGCAGCTATCAGAGATTTGTTGGATCAGCGAGACCCAACTTCTGCAGTCCAGAGCAGATAGTGTAAGGCCGAAGAAAACTTCTTTATGGAAGAAAGAAGCAGCACTTTATGTGAGTACTAGAGAGAGGAAACATTGTGTTAGCATAGAAACAATCTGGGGTGCTGCCAGAGGATGGTCATTACAAGTGGCTGGGGACAGAGTGTGTGATTGCTGGTGCAGAAGGTGTTGTTGATCATATGTGTCCTTTATAAAATAAGAAGAAAAAGGATAGAAAATCCCTTTTGTAGCCAAGTAGCACTATAGGAAAACTTACACAGGCAGAGTGTTCGCACATTGATGGAAATCAAGCCAGGTCAATGGGATCAACGTCCTCTTCTTGGGAAGGTAGCAGGGGAACTTTGCCTGACTGCAAACAAGCTGAATCTCCATGTTAAGTGTCATGGTCAGAAAGGCAGCCTCTGGCAGCAACATCCTCCAACGGAGGCCAAATCATCCTGGGTCGAACTCAAAGCAGGGGGCAGTTCGTGGAGCTTTTKGCACTCTCCTGCTCTTCTCAGGGGGTCTTTCGTCTAAGTGTAGGCCAAGATTTGTGCTCTGTGTCAGCTCTGAGATCCAACAGAGGCAGCAGCTAATTCAGACAAGCGAGTTTCCAGTGAAAGCATTCATCTGGGCTGATCCTGCCGGAAACCCCAGGATCCAGCACTGACAAGGGAACATCTGTGACCTGCTCCAAGTGCCTGGGCATGGGCAGGACCTTGGGCACCCAAGGGCAACTCAGTAGATGGGGTGTTTTTCGTAGGGTTGCTGCATTTGTGCCRTGCTGCCCGAGCAGCCTGAGTTTTTTTCTGTCGTAGCACAAAGCCCTTTTGTTAAGAAGCTCCTGGCTGTGACTTGTAACTCTGCGCTTGGGGCATGTGCAACCTGGGCTTGTGCTCTCTCATCTTCAGTAGGCAGGCAGGGGCAGCCGTCCCTGTCCCAGCTTTGAAGGGTTGAAAGGCAGACAGGAATTAAAGTGATGGTGCAATAAAAGATCTTGAACTATGTTAGATACCCACTTGAAATCTTTTTCTTGAACGAGAGTAGAACCAAGAAATGAAYAGCAATGTTGAGAGAGTGGGCTGTGGAGTTAAATAGGCCACTGCAGCTCCTACAATGAGTGGTGAGCTTAGCTTTTCTTTAGCAAGTCTGAAGACCCTCTCCCCCGCCTTTTTTCTGTGCTTTGATCAGCAGAGGCCTTAATGAGTTCATTGGATGGACGCTTTAGCCTGTAGCTCATTCCGTGCTCACTCTGCTCAGCCAGGCTCCCTTCAGCACTTAGACACGCATCCCAGACACTGATATATGCCCTTACTGCCAGTTCCAGGTTTAAAGCTTTTTATCTCTGCAGCGCAGAGTCAGAGTGTAAATGCTTTCATTTGGCTATAAGCTTTCAAAGCTTTGGTCTTTAACAGAGGAAGACTGCCTCCAGAGCACACAGTGCTGGGCTGAGGTGCTACCAGCAGACTCTACATGCAGCTTTTGGATGATTCACAGAGACACCATTCCTTCCACTCTCCCAGAGGAAGCTGTCCTGAGTCCATCAGACTCACACACAACTCACAGAATTTTTCGTAAAGGAACCAGTGGCAGGACCCAAGGATCCAATCTGAAGGAAAAAACAATGAAGCAAAGCTTTGTCTCCTCATAAAAAGTTCTCAGAATAGGCTTATGAAGATTAAAGAATTTCCTGCAGATGCCTTGAGCTTTGATAACAAAAGTTAATTTAATGCTAGCCTTACAGGACATCCAGTGGAGCAAGATGAGGGAAGAAACTTTCCCAGCTACTCTGTTCTTCTTACTCCATCTGAGGGGTAAGATAGCTAAGTAAAAATGGAAAGTTCTTAGAGAACTATTTTTAGCCTTTCCCAAGCATTTATGTTCTGAAAAGCACAGAGTGAAAGTGTGGGCAGCGCTACAAAAACTGGCTCTGTGTAAATTCTCCTCTCGTAGGAGAACACAAGTTGGGCCAAGGAGAAGACTTTTCAATGGACAACATAGACTCTCTCAGCCACCAAGCAGAGCTGGCTTCTGCTTACTATGAGCCACCACCATACCTGATCACATCACAAAAAGGTTYTGTTTTAGACCGTGATCTTCTGATGCCAGGCACTGCAGTCCCTGCATTAGAGCTGAGAATTTCACAAGATGATAAAGGACCCCAAGATGGAAAGCAAAGGCTTTGGATTCCCCCAAAGTTACACATAGGAGATGATAGAGCAGAAYGGAACCAGGTTCCAGATGTCCAACTGTGAAGGCAAAGCATCAATCCTAAAGYCACTTCTTGCATCCAGCAGGAAGTTTCTTACATTGGCTTCCTTATGATCCTGGTGAAATAAAATCTTCTGCAACTGCTAGGAAAGAGCAGGCTAGCTTTTTAGAGAGCAAATCTTCCATGTCAGATCCTCGTCTGTCTCTTAGCCAAGGACTGGTTTCTATCTAGTTTTTGCTTGAGTATTGCACAACGCTTGTGTAAGAGGGTGGGAAGATTCCTGTTCTCAGAGAGAAAGCAAGTGAAATGTCAAGGGGAACAACCGTGCAAATCTAGCACTTAATGCAAGTATACATAAACTCCAAGGCTGAGCTTGTTTGTCTGCAAAACCAGAAAAATAGCCACATCCCCAGTAAAATCTGAAAACACTGCATAACGGAAAGAAAGAGACCTTCTGGGAACAATGAACTTTCATTAAAATACGAAGGGAAAAGAAAATTTACTAGGATGAGGAAAATCCCCACTCTGAAGCATGTGTCTAATGCTCGAGGTTTGCACTCAGAGGAGCAATAGCTTGGGAGAGTTGCTTCCTCTTGGACCCCGGCCAGGGAAGCTCAATTGCAAAGAGCAATTTATTCAGTTACAGCACAAAATGTCCAGGGGCACTTACTGCCACCYGGAGTGATGGTGTTACCGAGAGCTGAGTTCTGATAGCTCCTGTGGATAACAGCAGAAGACAGAAACTTGTCTCTACTTGCCAAATAATGGAAGAAAATTGTAGGGCAGCTTAAAAGCGTCTCAGCTGTGGACTGCAATGCCCTCTTCTCCAGCAGAAAGTTTCTGGTTACAGTTTTGCAGGCACTGATCTCTCTCTTGAAGATGAATGTGCTCCATCTGACACATGTAACTAGAGGAGAAAGTAAACAAACTGCATCAGAGCTAGGGGATATTCCTTCTCCATCAGCTCACTGATATGTGTAAGGCTGCCTACAGCTGCCAGAGCGCCTCTTGAATAGTTCCCATAAATCAAGAAGTCTTACAGCAAGTCTCCAGGTCCTCTCCTCGGTATGACAAAGCACAGTGGTGGCTCTGCACCTCCTTTCCTGTGCTGGCCTCAACTTTCAGCAATCAACTGGTGGCATCCTCTSCTCGGGAGCAAAAGGATTGGTTCTTCAGAGGCATGTGTGACTGGCCCCCAACAACCTGTGCTTCACCCAGATTCTTCCTCTAGTTCCCCGTGGGACCCCAGGATGATGTTTCACACTCAGTGGGACAAACCAGCCAGTCCTCTTCCCTTCCAGTGTCATGGACAATAGCAGCTCTCTTCTCCCTGATAATGTGTTGGCTCTCCAACACCCTTGGTGATGACACAGTAACTGCATGGATGTAACAAGGCTCCAAATATTAACCAAAATCACTGAGAAGGGACTTGGTAGATCTGATAGTCCTCCCATGATCTGCGTGGTTTTACCTGAGAAGTAACTGGAACGGTTTGGGCGGCGTGGCAGTCCAGCTGAAATCCATCCCCAGCATCCTCCAGCTTAATCAAACAAAACCAAACGGTACCTGAGCATTCAGCAGGCAGTGGCTATTGTGCAGTGAACATACCAAAAATAATTAAAAAAAAAAAAGACAATCAGGAAAGGAAAACTGAAAGACATGGAGCAAACAGAAGCAAAAGTCGGATTTGTGGCTGTAAAACTGGTAACCACAGAATGAAAAGAAAGCTGCATCACAAAAGTGCACTTGGAGTGAAGGACACAGTGATGTGAAAGAAGAAAAACTGAGCAAGGCAGATGGCAGAACAGCAAGGGGAAACCCTTCTGTTTTCAAAGGTCTTGTAGGAAGTGCAATGAATATGAACTGTGGCAAGGACTGCCTGCCATGGGGCCCGCCAGTGGAAGCCCTTTTAAATAGCACCTTTTGATTTTTCTTGATCTTTTCCAAAGTTAACAGCTTCATGAGTCCTTTGCTTTGCTGCTGATGTTTATAAGAGCCTTCCAGGTAACAGGAACTCAACACTGCCTCTGATTTTTTAAGCGCTGGCTCTGATGAGTGGTGTGACTGGCAGCTGTGTGAGTTCTTTGCATGTCCTCACTGCTGCCAAAGGCACAAAGGAAACAAAACATGAAGATAAAATGGGCTGTATGGATCTTGAGTCAGTTTTACCCAGTGYTTTCAGCTAGGGATCGTAGAGATCTTTGGTACGACAGGAGTGAGGTGCCCAGAGCTTCCAGCCTGCAGAGGCTGCCGACCGCATGGGTCAGAGAAGGGCACAGCAAGCAGGGGYGGCGAGACCCATGGGACCTGCAAGGTAGATACATCATCCGATTCCTCCTTCCATCGAACACCCCTGAGTGTTTGGAGTGACCCTGGCCTCCTTGAGCCTCGCTGTGTCCACTTGCAGGACAGCTGTGTCCGGGTGCTGGGGAGACAGCACATTGATGACATGAGCTCTCAGGGACTTTGCTGATGCGGCAAAGCTAAAGCGCCAAGTCTGTGCTCCAAGGGCTGGCTGCATGATATAATCCGGAGCCCGAGGGTGGTGACGGCATCCCTATCAGTATGTTCTTCTCACCATGTGCAGGCCCTCACGCCCCGGCGTGTGTGATCGGAGTGTGCCAGGTCTCAGCGCCCTCCTGCCCCTGAGCACCTGCAGCCTYGCGTGCTGCGAGCCGCCCCCGTTCCCCAAGCGCACGCTCCGCACTGCTTTCATCTCCTGCGGCTTATCTCCAGGACCCTAAGCTCTCAAAGCAGGGACGATACCATCTCATCTGCAAGGAAATTACCCTGCACACCTCAGGGGCTATTTTAATAAAAAATAAGAGTGATTATTTCTACAGATCTGGAGCTCAAAATTCTTGGATAATTTAAGCTGCAGGCCAAGACACCTACTGATTGCATTTTTTTTTCATGGCAGAATGCTTGCAGGCCTTTTGTTTTTACTTATTTTCCCTGGGTTTGCTTTTTAACACATTCTCCCTCCTGCAGAAATTAAACATTAGCATTTCGCTGTCCTGGAGAACTCAAAGGAGCCAAAGAAATAAAATACAGACGCCTCCACATCTATAAATCTGTTGTTGGAAAATATTAATATGCAAGGAGTGTAAGGAGACTCAAGGGTTCATGAGTAGTCTCTGGAGCCAGAAATTCTGCTAAATCCTGTTTATCCAGCAAATACCATTAAGAATTACCAACCGACCTAGAACCCAACTGTGGGCTGAACAAGGCTTGCTTTTGAGCAAGCAGAAGAGAGAGATCTGCTCTAAAGGCCTGAGGGTGAGAAATGCACATGCATATGAAGGATCCATGCACAAGAGGGGAGCTCCAAGAGCTGGAGTCAAGATTGGAGACCAGAAGCTCTTTCCTGTAATTTCTGTCCCCTCAGTTTGAGACCTTTGATACCAGCACTTCCCATTGGGTCCCTTCCCCCGTAGTTGGGACTTGCCTTTAAAAGTGGGAGAAGAACAGGCATTTAAGGATGGGAGATAACTGTGAAGGAACAGGACAGATGTGGAAAGAGGACCCAAGCACATGCGGAGCTCCAGCTTACTCTTGCCAGTTGTTTGCTGCCAAACAAACTGCAGAAAATCTGGGGCTTTAAACCTACCAGTGCCCTCAGAGGGGCCAGAGCTAGCCCAGCAGTGTTGGCAGTGCCAAGGCCACTTAGGGGTCCCTGATCAGTGTGTATAATGTAGGACCTGATCAGTGTCTGTAAATACCTCAAGGGAGGCAGTGAGGAGGAGGGGGCGGCCTCTTTTCAGTGGTGGCCAGCGACAGGACTAGAGGAAACGGCCACAAGCTGAGGCAYCARAAGTTCCACAGGAACTTAAGGAAACATTTCTTRACASTGAGGGTGMCAGAGCCCTGGCACAGGCTGCCCAGAGAGSTTGTGGAGTCTCCTTCTCTGGAGATCTTCAAACCCTGCTTGGACGCAGCCCTGTGCCCCGTGCTCTAGGTGACCCTGCGTGAGCAGGGGGGTTGGACTAGATGACCTCTGAGGTCCCTTCCAACCCTAAGCATTCTATGATTCTAAGGCCGCAGCAGCCCAACACCATGACGTGCACATCCTCCTGGGACACATGTGGCCTCCTTCATGCTCCCTTGAGCACATCCCCGTGCCAGTCCCGGCCTTTGACCCTGTGCTCCCCTCCTCAGAGGGATTTGTGTCCACACAGGCACCTGGGTCAACTACTCAGGCAAAGGAGCATTTCTGGCTTAGGTAATGGCAACACGCTGGCAGTAGGAAGGTGAATGTCCCCTGGGAATTCCTTGTATATCATCAGTGGTGCCTATAGGATAGAAGGGAAGCTCTGATCCAGCAGCTAGCTGGTCTGATGCCCCTGCTACCAGCCACTGCCATGAGGGGGAGTAAATGAGATAAGAAATGAGGGATAAATAAGAAGCAAATAACCGAGTAGAGAGATTTCTCTGGAAATAGTCAGAGGCTGGAAGGAAGAAAGGCTAACAAACATGCTCAGGATTCAGCCTGCCTCCTTCCTCAGCATGTTGTTTGCAAGGAAGTGTCTCTCAGCATAACTCAGCTGCCTCTGCTGGACCCRAGGGTGAGGAGCCAGGGAGGGTGATGGTGGGTGCCCCGGCAGGCCTGGGAAGTGACAGTGAGAGCAGAAAGCACAACCAGCCCTGGCCAGCCTACACCAGAGGAAATGGAAAACTACCGAGCAAGCTGAAGAGCTTTCTATAGCCCCAAGGAGGCCAACTAGGCAAGCTTTAAAGACGTGTTACTATAGCAGCCCGGATGGTAATTTACCAGAACATCTCCTTTTCTCTTCTTCATGCCCCTTTCACAACAGCAAAATGAGATTAGTCTCATCTTCCCCAATTACCTCCCCATGTTCCCGCTGCAGCTTTGGCTAACTGCTTGCCAGAAAAGCCCCGCGACGCCACGTGATGCCCCGTGCGCTCCTTCCCGAGCCCAAGCCGGAGAGCTGCCCGGGCCTGCAGCCCTCTGTGGCGATGGGGACAGTGTCCTGGGGGAAAACCTGGGGCACCTGCAGCGCCGTCTCTCACACCGCCCTGAAAATGGAGAAAACAGAGGATAGGGCATGGGACGTAATTCCACATGGGGAGGCTTGGTGAGCACTCAGTGCCCGGGAGGTCTGGACGCGCCGGGACAGAGGAGAGGTCCCCACAAGGCCGCCCGCTGCCTTGGCCTGCTCTGCCACCAAGGAGGGGCAGCGATGCCGCAGCCGCCTCTTCCCGCTCCCCCATGTACATGCCAGGAATGGGCACTCCACTGGCACACCACTGCAGCTGGAATTTTTTTCCTGTTCTACAAGCTAAAATGAACAGCCATGGATAAATTTCCATGCACAGCTGCATCATCCTGAGCCCCAGCTCCTGCCCTTCATAGCATGGGCGCCAGGAGCACAAACACATGCTGTGATCCCCAACCTGCTCCTTCACTTATGTTCCTAAGGAATCCCCCGGTGCAGCCCTTTCCTTTGGGCTCCTCTGCAATCCCATTTTACCCTGCCAGGAGGTAGGGTAAGGTAGGGTGCCTGCCAGGGAGGTAGGGTGCCTTAGGAGGCACCCTAGCCAGGCTGGAGCCACCCAGGTATATCCCCAGCTTAAATATTATTGAATATACTGTTTTTTCCTKGCTGCTTTTACTTAACCCTGCACTAGAGGGGAGACAGGACTCCTCTCTCTGTAGAGAAGACTGCTTTTACTGTGCTTCCTGCACAGATCAGCCTAATTATGACTTCCAGGGGTTAATGAGCTGGCGGTTTCATGACTTGTGCCTGCTTCCATCTCTATGGGAGAGGCAGCTGCAGCTGGGACTGGCCTTTGCTGAAGAGTTTTGATAGTGACACAAAGGGGAAAAAAGCATCAGGGAATGAGACAGCACCTTTGGTACCGCTGGAGAGGCTGAAATACAGCCTGTTGCCCCTGATGGGGTCAGCAGGGCTTCAAAATTCTGGGCAAGTACCTCATAACTTTGCTGCAAAGAAGGATCCCAATAAGAGAAGGTTTTGCTGATTCAGGGCTGCAGGTACCTCCTGACTGCATCTAAGCTATTTCTCAACATAGCTCTCTCAATAGGAGGCTCTCTCGGGTCCCCTGTATTTCTGCACCACCCCTTCTGCCCAGCATTTCCCKTGTTAAGCATGAGTAGATGACCTTACTAGCCCCAGAAGCGAACATTTCCTCCTTTAGCTGCCCTGGCTGTTTAGATGGCATCTCCCATTGCTCAGCATACGCAGGGTTTGCTGTAGAATTTGACATGCTCCTGCAGCGCCGCAGCCCCCATCCAGCAGCCGTGCTCGGCTCGCCAGAACGTGCCACTTCCACGGGGGCCGCGTTGCCAGGAGTGACTCACTCACGTGCACGGGCCCGCTCTGCGCACGGGCACTAATCGAATTTGGCGAAAACACCATTTGCTTTCCAGTTTCGAAAAGTCTGTCTGGCAGGCTGGGCCCCCTTCCAGGGTTTCCTGGAAATAGGAAGATATTAAGAAGGTGCTTGTGTCGGAGGGCCCGAGTTATCAGGAGCACTGTGTTAGCTGGTGCTGTCAGGCCTTGTGACTTCCTAAAACAAAGTCAAAAACAGATTTGCAGGACTCGGGAACACATGGCAAAATTCCTGCTTGGCTGGTTCATCCTACACAGCTCAGCTTGTTTTTAAGTCGCGCCTTTGCTTCTGGTCCTAATCTGGTGTTGTGTAGTGTTAATTATTCCTTGCTGCCATACTCCTCCCACGTTAGTGGCTGTATTTTGGAACTGAGCAAAGTGATTCCTGCACAGAAAAACAAAYGAGATGCATTTGGGGACACTTCATATAAAAGGTACTGCGCCTCTAAAGAATGAGAATGGGAGACAGGAGCCTGTTGCCAGCAAAAGGTGATGAGTTAAGAACGAAAAAGTACGAAGACTTCAAGTTTTAAGTGGTTGGTTCCTGCCAGATCTGTCCTCTGGGTACTTGGCAGATTAATCATCACCTTTATTAACACTGCCTGTGTTAAATTGCCCTCCTTTTGCTTTCATTTTTCAAAGGATTTATTGCTTCATTTTGTCTGTTTTATCTTTAAAGGAGCTTCTTGCAAGTGTAAAGCACTCAGAAGACGCTGGTGTGGCACCCTGCAGAAAGGGAGCACTCGTCTAGTCTCAGCGCAGGCACGGAGCAGGTTTTAGCAAAGAGCAGTTCCCTGTGCACACAGGCACTCAGTCGGGTCCACGTGCCGTAGCTCCATCCCGGAGGAAGCACAGCTGGAGATGACAGGTAGCTTTTGCTTTCCATTCCTTCCSCCAGTGCAGAGGCAGCCAGCCTAGGGAGTAGCTGAGAACAGTTGGCCATTAGGAAATGCCCTCGGTCACCAAATTCTCTCCACATGAGCCAGCTCACAGCCTGGAGCAACCAGAAGCTACTCCCAGCCTGACCTGCCGCTTAGCAGTAGCTAATGGCACTTTATCCCTGTCCGGCCCTACAGCCATCCTGCCTCCTCTTCCATTTATTTTGGCCATTTTCATTTGGTCWTGATGCACTTCTCCAAAGCATTGTTTGAGATACTGAGCCGTGTGTTTAAAAGCAGCCGCTGCAGAGCTTGGGAAATGCTCTCCAGCAGAGCACTGCACTATACCATACAGCAGTATACACTATACTGTGTCTTCGCTTGTAGGTGTTTGGGTGGCTAAGTGCCCCAAAAGGGCAAGTCTTGCTCCCCGTTAGATGGCTTCATCCCAGGAAGAGACGCGAACGGCATTCACACATTTGCCTGCCGCTGACCTGCTCTGGGTAAGCCTGTCGTGGCAGATGGGCACAAGAGCAGCACTAATGCTAATGCCTTGTTCTTGCTGCTTGCTGGCCACAGAAGCAAGGACTGGCTGGAAAACCTTGGGCACAGTCATGGGCCAAGTGATCAGTGGAGCTAGGCCAGTGATGCCACCCCACAGGAGGCTGTGGTTGCTTCCGTGGATGTATTCTGCTCAGTTCTGTGTCAGTGAATATTTTGTGCTTTTTGATTTTCACAGTCGTGTGAGTCTGATCAATGTGCACGTTGCTGCTGAGGAAGGAGAGGATACCAAGTGCTGTAGCTTGCACTGTAACAGCAGTCAGGTTTCAGCTGAGGTGACTCAATCGATGAAAGCTCATTTTTCTTTGAAGCTAGCTCTCCATGGACCCATTTCTTGGCCTGTCTCACTTTTCTGCTCAGTGGGATGCCTGTGCTGGCACTTGAGAAGTCTTGGGCTGGCGTCATCATGAATGGAGAAGCCACAACTGCTCCGCTGGGTGTTTCCCATTTGCAGCAGCTCAAGGGGATCACAGGGGGCATCCTGAGGTCCTGAGGAAGTGTCAGTTTTGGGGCACTGTGTCCTTTGCCTGGAAAGAAACCTCGTGAGCCAATTTCTATTTGCARAAGTTGCTGTGACTATGCGTGTAAGACACATTCCTCTCTTTTGCTCTGACTTTAATATTAATGAATATACCAAAGCAAGAATTAGAAGCATAAAACGCTGCCCCAGCTAGACTCTCTTCTTATAGTAACGCTGGCCTTGATAAATTCCTCTATTTACAGCCTTGCCTTTGGAAATAGRTCTTTTAGCAAGTCCTGGAAGGAAGGAGAAAAAAAATGACTTCTATTGCAAAGTGATGTCTCTGAAGMTAAGTGACCCCTGGAGAACGCACCTTCTCACAGCCTCTTCTCTTCAGCCAGGAAAGAGGTAGTAAAGGTGTCTGTCAAACTGCAGATTCAGTGATGAACCAGGAGAGAGAAGTGGTCTCACGCGTGTGAAGGCCTTTGAGGCTTTAAAGGGTAATGGATGCCCGTTTACAGTTCCACGTTGACTTAGTAGCCTGTGTCTCGTCTGCTACACTCACAGATACCTGTCTCTAACTTCTCTCTTTGTCATACTGTGAATACCAAGTCCTACGCTGTGTTTTGGATTGCCAAAGCTCTTAAATTGCACCTTGCTGCATTGTCTCTTCCCTTCGTGGCTGCACATGACTGTCTTCTACTCTCTGCCTGCTCGACTGTCAAGTAGGGATGTCTCTCCCTCTCTTCTAAGGCAGCTAGAGACTATAGGCCCTTTCCAGCAGGGCTCCAGGTCTAATGAAGCCTCTGTAAAGACCACTAGATCCCAAAGAGCAAGCTCTGCCTGGCAGCAGGGCTGGCGTCCCGCTCGTTGGAAGGGGACAGCTGGAGGATATGGGCTGTATGGGCAACCACTTCCATCACCTYAGGACCCGTCTGGTAACTTCTGGGCTGGGGGACCAAAACTGTGAGCTAAAGCAAGCTCTTTTGAGCTGCAAGGATCTGCACTGGAGCCTGATGACTAGAGGCCAGGAGGCTGAGACTGGGAGGCCACCTGTGCAAAAGCCTGAGAAGGAGCATCAGCACTGCAGAGGAATGATGGCCTTGGCACCAGCAATAAGAGCGCTGGGTTTATTGATGAGCTGGGTTATGCTGGTGACTCACAGTCACTGTCTGTACCTGGCAGTGACTCAGCTCTCACTTCTCTGACGTGACACGAGCTTTAATAAAATCCCTGCTTGTTTGTCAAACCTTCTTTTTTCTTTTTTAACCCTGCCTTCCACCCCCACTGCAGGGTTAAGGACATAATTTCCTAGTAGGGCAACACAGACCATTTAAAGCTTATGGCAGATCTGGAGGCTAAAAGGCCAAAGATTAGAGTGAGGAGTGTTTAAAAAGCCTTTACTAAAGGAGAACAACCACAGCTTCTGCTGAGCCCTGGGGTCCTGCCTTGGTGTGAAAAGTACACAGGGAAAGTCTCCCTTCCTCTCTCTGGAGCTCTGTCTGGAGCTGGGACTGTATGGCTAGCTCAGGAACAACTGGACTGAGCTTCTGGCTGGAGACAATCTGCAAAGTTATTGCTGAAGTTTTGCAGGGAAGGCTGCTGGTGCTGAGCACTGCCAGCCATGGGAGAGAGCTCGTGTGGCTTCTTCCCGCTGTTCTCCAAGCACTCTTGACCTGAAAAGCTGAAATTTCTGCATTGTGTTTCGGCTTGCTTCTCTCCCCATCCTAGAGCTCTCTGTTAGTCTCTAAGCCACTTTTTCTGCCTTTTAAGAATGTTCTCCTCATTGGCATGTTGGGCTTTTCTGCTTTTTCTCCTGGACTTTTGCCTAGAGGAATGTCCTATGTGTCCCTGATGGAGCAGGGTACTTGGACTAGGTGATCTCTAGAGGTCCCTTCCAACCTCAACCATTCTGTGATTCTGTGAATCCCGTTCTTCCCMACCACTGTCTCCTTTGTTGCTCCCACCTTGCTCACATCACCATGAGTTTCCATCTTCCCTGTACACAGCTCTCAGTGAATGTTACTTTCTCAGGTTGGGATGCTCACCTGGCGCCTCAGCCTGGCCAAAGCCAGATCGTGATTTTAAAATAAAAGGTATTTGTGTACCATCTAGCAGCTCCAGGTGTGATCCAGCAGCAGAAGTAGTGCTACAACCATGGAACAAAATGATGGTCCCATCCCAAAGGCTGTTCATCAAAATCTGCCCGCCAAAAWACAACCTATAGAGGAAGGAAGTAAGAAACAGCAGTGCTCTGCTTGACCRGAGTTGTTTCTGTCTGTGTGCGTTGGAGGTCATGCAAGAAAGGCAAGTTTTCAGAAAACATGTGAAGAAAAACCTTTTTGTTTGGTTTGTGGTTATTTATAGGAGCCTTCTCCAGAAACAGTGTAATAAAAAGTGCAATAATTTCTTCCATTGAAATATATCTCTTACTAAAAGGCCTTGAATTAAACTGTCTATCAAAATGATCCTTTAAGAAGAAATAAATATGCCATCTGTAGTGACAAAAGGTTTATAGCCCRCAAGTTCCAAGGGACTGATCTGAGATAGGTGAGTATTTACTTCTTGGTTCTGCACTTTTGGCTGGTCAAACAGTTCTCTGCCTTGGATCYCTTGGAGAGTAAATGCTTTCTAAACATTTGTGTTTTGAGCCTTGCAAGACCATTTGGAGAAACAGAAGGGAAGATCATGCTGGGTTGTACCCRTTTGGCCATGACTGAGCTTGACTGGGAGATCTGTCCCTGCATCCCCACCATCTACTGCAAGCACATGAATCAGATTGTCCCAACCAACCTGCACTCTTCTGCCTGCTGCCCACCTGGACAGAACTTGCACCCGAGGGAGGGCCTCTTGATGGAGCTCTCTGACATTCACCATTTCTTCCCCATAAGTTCACGCCAAGCCTTTTTTTTTTTTTTTTTTTTAACACACAATGGTTTGAAAATAGCACTCAGATATATGTCTTTATGTCTTTGCCCTATTTTCCTCTCCTGTCCATCAGACCAAGACTGTTCATTGTTTCATCTTCCTCTACCCCTCTTCCCTATACTCCCGCTTTCAGTGTTTTACTGCTCCATGAAGCCTGTACTTTTAGCTCAAAGGATGATGGGAGAATCCAGTCTCTTCCTAACCCTCTCACTGCTAGTTCTTCTGTAATTCCGTAATTCAGACCTGTCCCTTAATATCAGAGCTGATGCATCCTCAGGGTGCAAATAGGCAGGTGTGTGTGGCCRAGTCTTTAGGTCTTATCTCTCTGCCAAGGCAAGACACTGGGTGCAAAGTGAAAKAGGTTGGCTTTAACCACGGTCCTGTGTTGTTCACTATGCAGGTGATTGATGTAAATCCCCTTGTTGGCTTTTGAAGTGCAGGGGAGCATGCGTGCAATCAAGAAATGACTTTCCTGTAGCAGCTTCTTAAAGCAAGGTGACCTGATTGCTTGCGATCACCTGCCTATAACTCCACGAGCTGCTTTGGGAGAATGCCCCTCTTCACTGACTTGCAGTCCCTGGGCATTGCTCACAAGGTCCCTGCTTAGGGGACGAGCTCAGAATGCAAAACTTCTTCTGGTCTGTCTGTAGAGTTGCTCTACCCATGTGCAGTAGACGTGTTTCATATATCTACTAGCTCCCATCTGAAGCTACTGTTCCAATGTACTCCAGATGTCCAGAAACCCCAGGTTTCTAGCTGATGCAGCAAGGCAAATTTCCAAGTGGAAAAGAGAGCATGCCTGGGAAACTCTAGCTCTGCAACAGCTTTGTGTACAGGGATCAATTTTGCATGCATACACTTTTTACTGGTAGTATTCTAAGTCTTACAGAAAAATCCAACTGTTGATATTCTGGATCAACAGAGGAAAAAAAATCAGTGATTCCAGACTGGTTTTCAGATCTTAGGTTCTCCTGCAGACGAAACCTATGGATTCATGTGTGGGTATTGTCTTGCTTTTACTTCTTTAGYGAGTCTGTTTCCAGATTTGACGCTAGTTTCTCTTGCCATAGATGCAAGTCACTTAGGATGCCAAATGTAAGTCGAAAACTTCATGTGGGTTCAATCTTCAGTTTAGGAAGCCCTTTAAATTCTTTCTCTGAGTAAGATTACTTTTTCCTATTCTTCTTAAAAATCCCCTTTGACTTTAGTGTAGCTATGGTATTTGGACTGAAATGATTGCATTCGATTCTGTTGTGTTGTCTTGCCTCATGACGAATGAGCAGAAGGGAGATCAGTGAAACTGGAAGGCATCAAACTGGAACCGATGAGAACAGTCTCAAATACCCAGTTCAGCTCACTCAATTCCCTGTCACGTAACTGCAGCGGGTCATATTTAGCAGAAGCCAAAAAAAAAGGCTGACCTTTACATAGCCAAGGAACCAAGCAGAGTCATACGAAATTGTGCATTTAAGGAATTCAAATGAGGGAACAACTCCTCATATCCAGGGCATAAGTCAAGGTCTTCCTGAGTTCTGTCAGAAAGAAGCTGTCTACAAGAAGAGATTACAAGACCGGTCACTCCCTCGAGGTTTCATGCAAGGAGGGACTGGGTGTTATGAGACATGGAGAGGGTTAGTCATCCTGTGCTGAATATCCCACCTCAACCGGCATCTTCTCCACAGAATCTGCTCTTCACTTCCTCAAAAGCTCCATAGAGCAGGGCTACATTTTATTTATCCTCTGTGCAGCCCTGAGTGTGCTGCAGGACTCTCAAAAGACAAACAGGAGACAGCAGCAGCAATGAATTTTAACACTCTTTCTTCCCGATCCCAAAATGACTCAGAATTTCTCAGATTTATCTGCAAGAAATGTGGAGAGACGGTTGGCTGGGGTGACGCAGGAGATGGAGCCACAAGTGGGATAACCTGCTGGAATGCGTTTTTGGAAGTGAGTTTTATTTAGTGGCTGAAACTTTTAAATGAATCTCAGAGCAAGAGCAAGCTCTCTGAGAGGCTTCCTCAGAGGCTGGGCTCTGAGCACTGATGTGTCCTGTCTTATGGTTCATGGCTGATTTAATTTCCAAAGTTTTCCAGGATTTTCTAGAAAAGCCATGTACACATTATGTATATAATTCATGCTAGATATATATGGTAGTGTAAGCATGTAGTGAGGTTGGTGGTCTGGACAGCCATGAACCTGAGCAGCCTCTATTTACTAACCTGGAGCAAAGCCATCCGATGCAATCATGTCGCTATGCAAAAGCCCATGACCAAGAGGTTTGCAGGCAGAAGGACCTCGGTAGGATGTAACAAAGTCTGGGTTTGTGCTTCTGGCCTTGTGTGCAGGAAGAAGAACACAGAACGAGGCATGATGCATTAGACAGCTGCTGAAGTGAGACCTACTGCTGCTTTTGTGGCACTCGATTGGATAGGTGACGATATCCCACAGGATATGGGCCATATGGACGAGGATATGTGACGATATCCTACGCTCCCAGAAGCATTGCACATCTCCTGGGCAGAGAGACAGCTCTCTGCATGGTCACTCCACCTTGTCAGAGCCTGCTGGCTGGGTCCGTGCTGTGCTTCTGAGCAATATGCCACACACTTTGCCTACCAACCAGCACAGGCTTATGGAGAAGAGCACACCTGGATTTCTAGTCACCCTAGAGAAGCCCGAGGGACATTTTAAGCCATCCTAGTTGAGGGAAATGCCGATGCTGCTCTGCACTGACCATACTGCAAGCAGAATGTGATTTGATCATGATGGTGTGGCCCATGACTCATCAGCCTGACCACATTCAGCCCCAATATGGTACATCTCRAAAATGAAATGTTCTTTCTTTATGGACTTAATATTTTTAATATTGCAAGAAATGAAACCATAAAAAAAAAAATCTTACATTTTACTGTTGATACTGCAATTGTCTTTATATYATACAAGGCTGAATGTCCAATTTAGGAGATGATAGTGGGCCATTGCTCTCAGTAGTTGTTTTAAGGTCTCCCTCAGTTCCAGCCAATTTTGGGTACCAAAYTCAAGAAACTGATTTTCATACTAAAATGCCCATGTGCCTCATGCCCAAAGTGCCTATGTTCAGAAAAGCCAGAACAAGTTTCGCAAAGGTGGTATAATAAGAGGTCACCCTGCTTCATCACATATATATTTCAGATCTACTTACTACAGATCAATGAAATGACTTGAAAACATATCCAGGTGAGCAATGGACAAGATTCCTTGGGTTTGGCAGCATGGAACATGTGTTTGTGTCTATCTTGTCTGCAGGAAAAGAAGCAAATTGCTCTGAGAGTTGGTTTTCCTCTGATCTGTGCTCCACCACCTCWGCTCCTGCCTTGGCCTCCCTGTGATGGGATCCTCAGCAGTTTTGGCAGCTCCTGGGATTAGTAAATCTCTTCAGATCTACTTAGATTAGTAGATCAGTTTGGAAAGAAAATGTCTGAGGTTCTTAGAATAATCTAAAAGTCTAATGCAAAACATAAAAATGTCTACACAAATGTCTTTTTTTGAGGAAAAAGAATGGCATGTTTAACTGAATAAAATCTTTTGATAGATTTAGGTTTTCTTAGGAAAATGATTTATATTCCACAGCAAGTCCAACTATCAAAATGCCTTTGACAGAAAAAAAATGCAGTCATGATGAATCTTCAATCTAAAATTTAGATTAGGATGTTTGCTTGGTTAACACTCTTCTTCCAGAGGCTACTTCAAACTCTACTATGACTTCCTACAGACTGCYGAAATCTTTGACCCAATGTACCGATTCTTTTAAATAAGAAAATGCAATTTTATTACGTATTTGTAACTGATCAGGGAACAACTGCGGTTAAATGCAAAGTGCGATGAAGGGGCAGAAATCACGCTCCGCCTGCCCGTGCTGCTAATGGAAACGGATTTTAGACCAACGGMAGATCAGAACGATTTAATGATCCCTGGCATTTTACCTTGATAATGTCATGGTATTTATAGTCRGTTTAATACGTTTGAGGAGATAATGCTATTTGATTCCTGGGTTTCACAAGATCAATGAGTGGCAAAGATATCCTTTTAGTGATCAACATTTTCTTCCATCTCCATAAGCTGCATATGCTTTTGTTCATGAAAAAAAAAAGGGCTAATATGGCCATTCCAATGTGGCCAGCTAAAACCTTCGTACTCCAAAAACTATTGGTCTATGTTCTGGGGGAACATCTGGCTGGGGGAAAATAAATAAATAAATAAATAAATAGCCAGTCAACTAGACTGTTGATGCTCATGTGCATAAATGTATTTTTTTCCTTAGAATTAGGAAGAAAGCAAAATTATATCTGAAGAACAGGATCACATGGATGTTTTACCTCCATCCCAGGTGTCCTAAGGCCCACATCTTCCTGTCTCACGTGGTGTCTAGATCTATGCACTATGACATTTGTAAATRTCGCATGGGTTTTAAATGTTATCACTAATTGTCCTGATTAACAGCCACAGGTGAGTGTCTCTCTAGACTCACAAGGTGATTGATGCACAGCCAGCAAAGTAAAAATACAAGACAAAAAAAGAGAGAGGAACGAAACATGAAGACAGTTTATAAAAGACAGTGGCTCTTATGGAGGATGCAGTGCACTCTTGGGATGAAAATGTGGGATTTTTTACAACTCATGGAGTTCTGCACTGTGAGCTCTCAAACTTCCTAAACCTGCCCAATCTGCTACCAAGGCCCAYAGACACTGTACCTTTTTTTCTGAASTAATGGACATCAAGGAGAATTTTAGAGCTTTAGAAAAAGCGAGTAGTGGTGAGTCAGGCAGGTCAGTGGGAAAAGGATGTTCTTGGGCTGTGAGTCTGCTCTGCCCATGAGTCCTTGTCTGGTTTGAAGGCTGGGCATCCCACCAGCTCTGCTATACCAGGAGAGGAGGTTGCAAGTGGTGGTCTCCTCTCTGCAGAGAGGGCTCACAGCTACCACCTACCTGGGTCTCCAAGAGCAAAATCCAACCCTGTGAGACCATCTGCCTGTCCCTTATGGCACAGCTCTGCTGCCAGCTCATGCCTACAACTGCTCCTGCCCATCTGTTCGTGCCCTGCTGGTGCCTCGCCGCCAGGCTGGATGGAGGACAGAACGCYGAGCTGGGAGCTGGCATGTTCTCCCCCTTCCCAAAGGCACTGCCAACATCCTCCAAAGCCACCCTGTACATCAGTGTCCTTCTCTGTGCCTGTGAATTTCTGGATGAGATTTGGGCCAAGAAGTGCCATTTTTATTGTGTTGTTGTTGTTGTTGTGCTTGAGGAAAGAGAGCTTTGCACTTTCCTTGTATGCTGGTATCTGCTGTCATCAGCATCAGGTTTGCTCCCAGGGGCTGACAGACCCCAGAAATGTTGTAATGTTGCTCTTTTTGGCGAGAAGGACAAGCCACTCATTGCAGATGTGCTTCAACATCATGGGGACAAATAAGGTTAATAAACTCTTGGCTGATAAATGAGAGACCTTAAAGTTGGRTCAAGAGCTGGCCTTTACCAAATCTTGGGAGTGCTCTCTGTAGTCAGCCTGCACATGGGGCTGAAAGAAGAGAGCTGCCTCTCCGCAGCATTGCTCTAGGGAAGGATTAACATGAGCTGAGCAACTTCCAGTGGTAATGAAAAACTGTGAGGGCTTGGGGACAGGTTTTGCTTGTGGTATTTCAAACCAGAACCTGGTGAGTGGAGCTGCGCACGCCCATCTGTCTGGCATATGGTGATACCCCAAGGCTTTGCAAGGAAAACTGCAGTGGTGGTTGTTGCTGGTTCCAGCCTTCCTTCAACAGCACGAGCTTCAGGGATTACCCAGGGAAGGGGTCCTGTATCCCCCAAAGACTTCCTATCTTTGCATGCTCAGCACCAAGTTACTTCTTACACAGCATCAGCTTCGTAGGCCAGCACAGTATTTCTCAATTTACAGTGTCTTTTTGTGATGCTAGGACTTCCATGCAGCACTGTGGGCTTCTCTTCCGAATAGGGTGGTTCTACTAGAGTATGAAASCAATCACAAAGATCTCCACAGCAAAATATTGCTGAGAGTGCAGCACGGGGCGTGCACAGCTCACTGTAAGTTGGCTGGTTCATCAGCAGTTTTAAGTGAGCTCCTTATATGTTTCTGTTTCCTTCACTGGTTTAGCAAGGAGTGGCCTATGCTGCACATGAAGAGAGGGGACAGCTTTGAGCCAGCACCTCTGGGRTCCCTGGAAGGATGAAGCACTTCTGAACATCGGCAGCGCTTTGGCCACTGACCCAGGCAGTCGGGTTGGTCCTTTGCTCAGCCARCAAGGAGCTGGGGTAACTCCGAATGGAAACGCAAAAGGGGGAAGGGAAAAATCAAATAACACAAGTGAGGGAAGCATTTTTTTTTTCCCATCAAACATGGTTGTTACACTGCTACAAGGCAGAGACAAGACAGCAAATGCCAGGATCTTCCTCTCTAGCCAATCTAAAGATTTCCAGGGTTACCACTGGACAAAATTTGATGTAAGACACAGAAAAGCAGGCTATGATGAAAAGCACATCTGAGTGGGATTTCAAGAGCTCACCTAGGCCAACAACCATCTCCAGTGCTCAAAAATCTTTGGTCTCCTTGAGGAAAAGCCCTGGGAAAGAGCTGTTGCTGGAAGGAGCAGGCTGGGGGGAGGAAGGCAAGGCAGGACCCAGATGATGGGATGGTGGTGATTCACCAAGAAACAGGAAAATAAACAACAAAACTGCCATGAAGTAACCTCCGTAGCACATCTGGAGTTGCTGTTAAGTGCGTCAGCTTCTAGGTGGGTAAACAGGAAGCGCAGCTGCCAGCCAGACCTGCTCACACACACTCATCCCTGCTCGCCAGTTGTGTGCACACCAAGAGGACATCGGAGTAACCCCTTCCGTGCCAGCCCACAGGTAACGTGCTCTTTAGGGGAACAGAGACACCGGTCCTCTACAGCTGGGGGGTGAGTATTCACCAGGGAAGGGGGAATGAAGCAAGACAGGTGAAGGATGCTGGCGTGACGATACCCCGGGATGCTTTCTTAGATATCCTTCCCAAGCCTGAGAATGAGAAAATGAACAGAGGACCTCCACTCCATCCTTGTCACAAGAGCAGAGCTCTGACAAGTAGAAGATGGCACACAGGAGTTGTCAGCATAAGTTGTCAGCCCTAAGGAGCTGGTTAACCTTGCCATTAGGTGGAGAATYCAACCTACCTATCTACCCTCCAGTTAGGACAGCCAAGGCCGGTTCAGAAAACTCACATTTTGTGAGGAGCTGAGCATCCCTTGCTCAACCCTTGCTCCACTTGATAGTGCACACTCATAACCATGTCCTTTTTGCCAGCTACTGAGACCTCCTCCTCTCCTGCAGTGGTAATGGAAATCTCACTAGGCCTACACATCTGGAGCTCTACAGCTCAGACCTAAGGGCAAGTCTACTCAAATGTAAGATACAGTCTTATCTGTGTTGTTGCAGTTCAGTTTAGAGCTTGCTCAAATTTTTCAGGAGTAGTTTTCAGTAGCTGGTCTGGTCACCTGTGCTTGTAATGAGATTTCTGCAAGAGCAGGTCTTTCCAGCCTACACTCTTCAGAAGAGATTGCATTTATTTGAGGAAAACAAAACAAAGCCCAAAAAAAGAGCTTTGTGTAAGAATAAGACTTTCTCTAATTGTGCCTATGGGGTTTCTCAATCAGTGTTAGAGCATCCCCYTCCATTAGGGAAGGGGCACCAGGATAGGCCACCAGTGATAATTCTTGCATTTCCCAAAACCTGCTCCAAATGCAGCACCTGGTGCTCAGCCCCTTGAACCTAATTCCTTGCATGTCTCCCCTCCGAGTACCCTTGTCTGGCCCTGCGAAATCAGAGCCTCCCACGCAGGGCTGGAGCAGAACGCCGCCGCACTCCTTGCTATCAAGAAAATCACTGCAGTGGTGCTCGGCAAGGGAAGAGGGAGTAAATAAATTAGTTTATTACCCCTGAGTTCAGCCCAGCTGTCTAAGCGTTACTCATTATTTTGCTGGCAGTTTTGAATTAGAGCCAGCTAGCCTTACTTGGCAATTCCCTCACCTCCCGGTGGATGTGCTTTTTCCTTTTTTTTTTTCCTCTTTTATTTTTTAAGTGGAGTGCAATGAGCAGGTGTGAGTGCTGYTGGGCCGGTGTGGTGTTTGGTGGGAGGGACACCTCAGCTTCGGCTTGTGTCCCAGGTCCTTCTCGACATGACTGGATGCTCCCAAGAGCACTGGTGCTGCAGGACAGTGACCCTCTCATCCCTCTTCTTCCAGCTGGGAGAACAGCTTTGCCAGTTGTATCCAGGGACTTCCAGGCCCAGCTGACACCTGGATATAAGGAAGCAGCCAAAAATACGCATTTTTCAATCCAGGCTTGTTCAGGGAGCTGGAGTTTTTGCCTTGTTGAGGGTGTTGGGTGCAGCCATGGAAAGGGACAGAGAGGCGCAGGAGTGGAGAGTCCTCGCCCATCCAGGCAGGGCCCTCAGCACCTGGGCATGGCAGGGCCCCTTGCCCAGAGGAGCTGCCCATCCCAGGAGCTCTGAGCGCCCGTCGGGCGCTGCAGAAGCGGCCGGGGCTGTGGCATGTGCACGGGATTGTGACGCACGGCCGAGCCGAAAACACCCACGCTGCGGCGGGAGCCGGCTGGGCTGCGCGCGCCCGGCTGGTGGTGGGGACGGAGCCGCGGCGCCGAGCCCGCCGCGCGCTGCCCAGCACCACTGAGAGGGGCACGTTTCCCAGCAGCAGGGATGAGCTTCATCTCCCCATGCTTCCCGTAGCAGCGGCTCGGTGGTATCTGTATCCCAGCGGCGAAAGGAGTGGGGCAAGCGACAGCCATTATGTGGCCTGCAGGGCCTGTGACGTGGGGCCTTGTCGCTCCTTCCAGGGCCCTAACCCTGCCGCTGTCCCTGCGCACATCTCCACCTCAGGGCCGCTAGGCCTCCTGCTTTTCTGCTGCATGGAGTGTGTGAGGGGCAAGAGAGCAGATTCCCAGACGTCTCCTTTGGGAGGTCAGGCAGCGCCAGGGAGGTGGGCAGGCATGGCCGGGTCCCCAGGCCCTCCCTCTGCAGAGGTGTCCTGGGCAAATATGGAGGCAACACGGGGGTGCTCTCCATCCACAGAGGGAAAGAGCATCAGGCACCTCGYGCTCGGCTTCGTTTGGACACCAGTCACTTGGCGCCCACGGAGGCCTCGTTATTACAGCTCCATGGCTCCGCTCAGTCCTTCTCGTACCAGCCCTCCACCAGCACCTGCCTGAAGGCCTCCTTGCGAAGCTGGTCTCCTCAAAGCCTTCCTGCGAAACGGGAGTCCCCACAGCCCCTGCGGGGACCCAGAGCTGCCATGGGGTTSGAATGGAGCCCCAGGCCCCTGTCTGCCCCACACCAGCCAGCTGGGTGAGGCACGGCCTCCCAAAGGCCGCGGTGTAAATTTATAGCTGCTGCTCAAGCAGACACTTGGCAAAAGTGGCTCCCAGACGCAAAAAGTCAGTGCTGTGGAGGCTTTAATCATCAGAGAAATGCAAATCCAAGCACTTCTCACAGCTGCTTGAGGGACTTCTCTTAGACACCTAAAAAGCAAGCTCCCCAAACCAAAAAGCMCCACATGTAGGAGAAATAAGGAGCCGTTAAAAGCACACTTTGAACTTTAGCATTCATCCGGGTGAGACAGTAATTAGACACCCCTTGCCGCCTGCGGGATATTCTGGAGAAACTTGGAGCTCAGGCCGGGTCTAGCGCAGAGCCCCCAAGCTTCATCCTCCGCCTGGGCAGCTAACGGAGCAGCAGGCAAGAGCTGACGCGCCAGCTAAGATAAGCAACTAATGTCAGGTTTATTTTAAGGATGCATATTTTTATTTCTAAGTTTTTCCTTTGAAGCTGTTCCCAGGCTGAGAAGCAAAGAGTTTAAACCTTTGCTTTGTTGCAACAGTAAGAACAGCTATATGTATATATGTATATATGTATTTTAACAATAAGAACAGCTATATGTCTGTGTGTGTATATATATATATGTATATTCTTTTTTCATTTTAAGCTTGTTTATGTTTGAAAGCAGATTTGGATGACTGGTAGAAAGGGAGCACATCACTTTCACAACAGTGGGCTCTATTAATCTGAATAAATGGCTCCCATAGAGAACGCCATGGGGCATTTCAGAGGGAAATTGGGAGTCCTCACAGCAGGGGACTACTTTTCACCAAAGAGGGTGAGCCAGAAGAATAGCTTGACCTGGTGAGTGTTCCTGCAACACGAATGAGGAGGTTATAACAGTAGCATGTGGCTCAGGCTATAGACTTAGTGCCCTCTGACTACCTCTGAGATYTCTTGATGCAAATCAAGCACAGGCTATTCTCCAAAGCCTCCCCCAAGTAGCACCTGAACAGGAACAGTGACAGAAAGCACCCAGGCATCTGTGCTGTGACCAGAAGGGACGTGGTGGATGACCATGTACGTCCTCTTAGCTGCCTCTTTGCTGAACAGGGCTGAGCTTTCCAGGCCATGTGTTCCTGCAGCCAAGAAAATAAATCAATGCTTTTCAAGGAAAGAAACGTTCTCTGAAACTGCCCTTGTAGCCAGTATTGCAGTGGTCAAAGTCCTGCAGATGATCTTGCCAGAGTCCACCGGTGGAAATAAAACCATCGTTGACAGTAGGAGATAAGTTATTTATTTATTTATTTATTTGTGTGTGTGTGTGTGTGTGTGATACTACAGAAATCAAATTCAATAGGGCTTATAAGAAAAGGAGAAAATATCAGGCTGCAGAGTGTGTTGCTCAAGACAGGGTTGAGGCACCTGCCAGGAGCTGCTCATGTCATCAGGCTGCCCTACTTGGTGGAAAAAGAGGAAATTCAGTACTGGGCAAGCATTTTTGAAGTTCAAAAGATGATATAAGGCAATATAGCCCAATTTGATACCTGTCTCCAAGTGCTTCCTAACCGACCTTGTCTAGATGGAGCTGCCACCCTTGGCACTTTTCCCTTCTCCTCTGCATTTCCAAAAGCCCCTTGTGCTTCAAAGATCTTCTGGTAGTCACATCTGCTCCTGCATGATTTCCTCCATGCACCAGACCCACCAGCAAACAGCATCCCAGGGGCATTTGGGAATTTGGGTGAGAAGAATAGTGAAGCAGCGGCTGGTGCTACCATTTCACAAATGGCTTTGGGGCAGCCAGTAGATGGGACAGTCCTCAGAGGCAGACAGGCAGCACCTCGCCACTTTCCACGCTGACCAGATTTGCTTTGTGTCGCAAAGGGAGCCAGCTGAATATTTTGCAGGGAGAGACAAACTTGGGCAGGATCCARCTGATCCTGTCCCACCATCCATTTCATGGCCCTGGTGACAACCAAGGGGAGCGCAGGGGAAGCGGCAAGCAACAACAAGCCTGTTTGCTGAAATATTTACAGCAATACAAAGGAGATAAAAAGGGAAAAAATCGATAATAGCAGTAAAACTGAGCTTGTGCCTCAGACTGTGGGTAGTCAGCACTGGATTATGCTGTGGAGGAGAGAAGTTTCTTAAAGAGACACGGRATTTTCCCTCCTTGCTGGGGGGAAGGTGGGATTTCCATGCAGCTTGGGCACACGTAAAGCGTGGTCCCTGCTTTGAGATGGGAGTAAAGAAAGGAAGGCTGTGCCTGACCACACAGTTGTGATCAAATGGGATCAGATGGGATAACACAAAAGACCACACTTACAAAAAAATCCTTAGGTTTGATGCTTGTTTAATTCATTAACCACTSTGGAGCTGGACAGACTGTTAAAATATTACCCTATTCTTAAAAGCTCAGAGAATTAATGCTCTTCTCAGATATGGGGCTGAATCTGGATCTTCTAAACTCTGAGGATGTTTGCATCTAACTTTTACAGAACAAGAGCCCCAAATCCTAACATCCCTAAGGAGTGACTGGATTGAAGCCTTGCCACTCCATCTCATCTCTCACCTCTGGACTGGAATTTCTGGCCTGGGTTTTGCATCCCCTCTAGCAACCAGGAAACACTCGGAATTTTACTCAGCTGCTGAGCGTGATTCAATTACAGTGTGCAGAGCAGGAGAGAGAGTGGACCTGCCCTAAGGAGCTCGACTAAAGGAAGCCACTGGGCTCCCTCCCACTAGCGGGCAGAGGGTCCCCAGGAGGATGAAGATGACTAGCAGGCTCCATTGGGCCTTCCTCTTCCCACGCAGACTTTCTGAACTCTTCAATCCCCGCTCTGCTCTTGCAAATGCTCTTGCATGAGGAGCTGGCCACTTCGTCCCCCTTTCCCCACTCTCCAGCTTCTATTATCTGGAAGTGAGAATAGCAAGGAAGGAGCGGGAGCGTCATATGGATCCCATCACCCTCCTCCACTTTCTAAGGGCTCAGTCAAGCTCTTCTTCACTCCAGCTTCCAGGTTTTGGCCTTATTCACTTAAATTTGCCTCTTGTGTTGTGCGTGGCAAGGCTCTCTGCAGCTCTCAGTATGTTTGTCCCGGGGAGCCCGGCAGGGGATGGTTTTGGGGAGGCTCCTCAGGTTCGGTACAGCAGGGCCAGGGCAGAGCCTTTGCACAGAGCAGGGGTGCCCTGAGGAAGGGCTCTGAAGGGCCCCTCATGCCCATATCTCCAACTGAAAATTCAAAGAACAGAGTGAGGCTTCTTATTTCCCAACTTGCAGGTAGGTGGCAGGAATACAACTACTCTCTTTCCAAAGCAAGTCCAGTTCCTCGTTCCCCACGGTTATTTTCAGACTCCCAGAGCCAGCGGAGGCCGCTGCAAACGCTCACTGTGAGCCCTGTGTCTCCCAGGACCCCCCGGGCACCGGCCCCCGCCCCGCCGAGGGTCCCCCACGGAGCTCCTGGCGCTACCTGAGCCGTGTCCGTGCCACGGTCACGYGGTCGCCGCTGCAGAAGGGCCACGGACGGATCGGGGGACTCGCCTGCAGGTCACGCGAGGTGGGCAGTGAGGTCCGGGTCAGGCCTAGCTGCAGAGCAGGTTTCCACAGGGCGCCTCAYGGTGAAGAACACGGCACAGAGCTACTTCCAACGTGGCCTGGAAAGGTGGCAGGCGGCCTGCCCTCTGCTCCTCCAGCTGCTCGGGTGTCCTGCTGCTCCTCCAAGGAATAATCACCCTGCTAAGCTGCCGTTGGTTTCTAGGCTCCTGCTGCCCACTGCTGTCTGTGGGAACATCCCRCTTCCCCTGGTGCCTGGGCCGTTAGAAGTGCTTACGCCTCGGGGTCTACTGCCTCCTGCCAGAAGACTTTCCCTCTGGGCCAATGGACCGTTCTCCTCCTCTTCATCCCCGCTAAGCCCAGACATTTGGTTTGCCCCGCATCATTCCAAGAACTTCCCACGCAGAGCAAGTTTGGTTTAAAATTCCTTTTGTTCAGGGACAGAACTGTCCTCCAAAAAAAGAAAAGAAAAAACAAAAGGGAAAAAAAAAAAGACAGAAGTGACATTAACTTTTTCTGACACCAAGCAGAGCATCTCTAGGCTGTGCTGGAGCTGCGGCATCACCCCCAGTACAAAGGCTGACTTTGCTGGTGCTCTTCGCTGCTCCTCGGATGCCTTGGGTGAGCGGGGCAGATTTCCTTGCAGCTCCCTGCTCTCTGGGACAGCCCGTGGCAAGTTCCATTAAATGGTCCTCTGAAGTCCGGTGCATGGACGGGGAAGGGGAACGGGGCCACATGGGGAGGAAACGTCGCCTTGCCACACTCCGGGTCTTTTTAATGCCGGTCACAGAAAGGCAAGCAGGAAGGGAGGCCTCTGGAAGGGAGGCTGGAAACTCCAGGGGCAAGAGCTGAGGAACTGAAGTCTCCTGCTCAGCCAGCCTTGTCTCTCCATCTCCGAGGAGCTGGCTCCGCTYGGCGTGTGAGCGGAGACGGGCTCGCACTGGCTGCGCCACGGCTCAGCTGGGTGGGAAATGACGGCAAGCTGACCTCCAGTGGAATCCAGACGTCCTCGAACACTCCAAAGCTGGTGCTATCCACCCCTCTGCCACGGGGCGTAGGAAAAAGGAGGMAGTCATAAGCACGGGTCTCCCGGGTGGAGCGCAGACTCTGCCCGTAGCCCATGTCATAGGGCTCCCGGCTCTAACGAGATAGGTTCCTCTCTCTGCCTCTTCCTCTGCCTCTCTCGCTTGGCCCGCCAGCACACGTAGGCGGCCACCAGCAGACCCACGCCGAAGATCAAGGTGGCCACAGAGACCACCTTAGCAATGTCCATTTGTGGGCCATTAATGGTGAAGGTGATGCATGTCGCAGCTATGCCGATGACCACAGAGACGATGCCAAAGGGGAAAATGCACCGATACCAGGATTTCTCAGTCCCACCGGTGGCCAGGGCCAGCTTATTGAGCGTAGCAGTAGAGTCTGTGGCTGTGGCCAGCGGCAGCCCTGGTTTTCCTCCTTGAAGGCAAGTGAGTGAGTTAGACTTGCAGCCCATCATGTTGGCAAGAAAAAGAGTAACAAGCAAAGCAGATCTCAGACAGGTCGGATGCAGGTCACGCTCGTGCCCCAAGCTGCTCTCGCGCCCACAAAGGAAGGAGGGCAGGACAGTTCCTACATGGTCTGGCTCTGTGTGGCGGCTCAGGATGCCAGCTGCCCCCTCGCGCAGGCACTGCTGGAGCTGCCGGCTGCCTCCTGCTCTCTGCTCCCAGCTTTGGCTCGCCCGGCTCTTTTGCTGCGAGATGGAGCTGGGATTGGCGGGTAGGAGAAGTGATCTCATGCCGGTGGGAGGACCGGCTCCGCTTGCTGCCTGTTAACTGTTTCAGGCTCTGGTCTGCCTGGAGTCCACATGCAATTGCTCCGGGGATGTGTTTTTCAGGTTGCATCTGCTTTTGCAAAGCCCTCATTGAGGGACTCTGCCAGACCGAGACACTGCCACTGAGGACAGCACACTGCCAGCCGTGCTCAGCATAGTGGCATGGGGTATCTGCCCCCCAAAACTGCTTCATAGCCTTCTGGAGATCGCTAATACCATCTCTTCTTTCCAACTTGCCCTTCTTTCTGAGTCCCTTCTTTCCCTCCCCCAACTTCAGCCCATGACACAGGACTCAGGACGACCCTCACGGTGAGGGGTCCCTCACATCTCTGAGGCTTGGAGATGTGGCCTGACCTGGAGAAGGCTTGAGGTTGATGTTCATTTGGGCTGTGGGCTACTGGGGTTGGCATCCAGGGAACAGGGTGATGTGAAGTGACCTGCTGGGCGTAGTGGACCTACAGTCAAGGTGAGCTGAGACCTGGAAGACGATCACTGTCAAAGACAGACATAGGCAGGGTAGGAGGAGATGAGACCGCAGTGCTGGGGTGGGATGGAGGCCCCACTCAACCCTGCCATTGTGGCTTTATTAGCGGAGCAGGGGTAACTGCGCACAGGAAGAGCAACCAGGAAGCTGGATGGAGGTTGGTATGTGGCAGATGACAGGCAGAGCCATGGGAAGGACATCACGTGCAGGGAAGCAGGACATCCAAGCAGTAAGAACTAACATGCCCTGCAGAGTCAGACATGGGCACGACAGCATACACGCTGAGGGTCTGCCTGATGGAGTGGTCCCCRTATTCTGAGTGCCAAAGTTTTGAATAAAGAAGATTTATTCTGAGAAGGCTATTTTAAAACATGTCCCAGCTCCACAGCCTGAAGAACTATACACTTGCCCCTCGTATGTGATAACAAATTGCACACGACAGCTCCGAATGGGCTCCACGGTTGTGGAAGCCCAGCCCAACACCTCCCTGCGAGCCAGTCAGCGTGGAGGAGAAATGCCGCAGGTTCTCCAAGACTTCTGGTGAGGAGGAGGTCAAAAGAAGGCATGAAGATTGCAACCACGTGGAAAGAGTTGAGCAGAAAGAGAGCTGAGCTGGAGAAGGATGGCAGAAGGAATAAGAAAAAGAGGAAGCCTGGGGGAGAGAAGAGAGGAAAGAGGGGACAGAAGCAGGAGAAGAGGTATGCAATCCGGGAAACTGGATAAGCCTGGAGCCTGTGAGCACAGTCTGCGGCTTGGCCCAAGGGAGCAGTTTTACATTCTAGGCTGGGGCTGTGCTCTTGCCATCCCCAGCTCTCCATGAGRAGGGAGACGTCCTGGACAGGGGCCCCAGAGCAGTCTCACAACCCTCTTTCATCAGCTGTGGACACTCATTCTTGCTGGCAAGACATTCCTCTCTCCCACCTCTTCTGGGAATGGCTCAGAGGTGCGTTTAGATTGGAGCCAGTAATTCTCTCCCTTCATTTCTGCTGTAGCTGTATTTTTTCTTTTAATTGACTCCTCTGAAGAAAGAATCAAATTAGATAGAGYAGCAAACGTAAGAAAACTGGATCCATTCCCAGGTCAGAACCTCCCCCCGGAGTTCAAGGGGCCCAGCTACATTTCTGCAGCAACCATCACGAGGCGGAGAGGAAGCCAGAAATAAGGAAGTAAAGCCACATTGCAGCAGGGATGGCTGGAAACAGCTGTGCGGAGAGAGGGGTGGGTGAAGGAAAGGTGAGAAGTAGAGAGAATTTGCAAGAGGCAGATAGGGAAAAAAGGAAGAAACTTGGACATTGGGATATGAGGCCCATGCACTCCCAGCTCCATCAGTGACCTTGGGACAGCTCCCGTTACCTCTGACCAAGACCCTCATGGAGCTGCTGTGCTTCTGTTTGAGCCCTTCCTGGGATTTGCCCCACGTCTCACTGCACTGAGCACCATGAGTGGTGTCCTGCAGAGCTGTCCGCCACCTCCTGGAAATGGTCTCAATGTGATGATCTCAAGACCATCAGACTACTTTTTTCCCCCCTAATCAGTAGATGCAGCCATTTCTGGAGGAGAACACAGATCCTTGTCTTCACTCTTTGCCCATCCCTGGGCTGCAGGAGGAGGTGTCCCCTGCAGTACCAACCACCCAACCTTGGAGRTCCCTACCATGCTGCACACAAGTCAAATCCAGCACCCTAGAGATTAAAGATCTGAAGAGTTACTTATCAACTCCACCTTGACCCATGCCACTGTTACAATTATGAAATGAAGAAAAGCTAAGAAAAAAAACGGTCATCTCATCTGAAATGAGAAAAAGAATGAGAATCTAGCAGAGGTGTCAGGTCTCTCCATGCGCTTGCACCAGCAAACAGCGGTTCAGYGTGCTGCTGTCCATTGTGCATCCACGTGCCGCACAGCTCCAGCACTCTCTGTTGTGTTCTTCCTCTTTTCTCATTTTGAAATTATTTATTTATTGTCACAGACAGTCCCCCAAAAGAGCTAACTCCCCCATAGGAGAAGCTCCTGCCCTTGTTCTGAATGAGGACCCAGGCTGAAGCTACTGGAGTAAAGCTTGATGTGCCGACACGCACAAAACCTCCCTGCTGATGATCCCGTGTTCCCTTTCTGCCTGGGCTAAACGACTCTGCCAAGCCCCAGATGCCCAAAGGTCTTGCTCATCTATCAYTGCTCTTTGCTTTATATAATGTATGTCTGGATATCAGCTGCAAATCAGGTCTCSTGTCTATAAATCTAACCCTCTAAGTTATTAAAACGTTCTTGTCAAACTCCATCAAAAAATATGCCATCAGAAAACCAACATAATTTATACTCTTCCAAAAATAACAGACAGGTAGAGTGGGTATTGATCAGGCGTTGGATTTATTCCCAAACACTTTCCTGGTTAAAGAAAGCAACCCCCCTGCCGTCTCTCMCTGCAATGTCAGCCCGTGGACAGCTCAGGTTGCTGCAGTCTTGCAAAACAGCAGCAAGAGCATCCAGCTGCGGGACACCTGGGGCCCTCGCATTCACACTCTGGCTGCAGAAACCAACAGCACTGCAAAAAATAACTACGAATAAGTCATCTACGCCACACTCTGCACTCTGCCAACTCAGAAGCGCTGTTGTTCTTTCACCTGATTGTTCATTAGAGGGAAAAAATAGCAGCAAAACCAGACAAGTTAATGCTCCTTGATTACAAGCAGGGAGGGCAAAACATCCTTTATTACTAAGGCTGGCTGATTCTTCCCCTTCCAACCACCGTTTTGAACTTCTTGAAGTCTTGCCAAATATCTTCCCTAAGTTGAGTAGCTGAAGAAGGTTTCAGCTACAATTGTTCAACTACAGAACAGAATTTGGAAGAAAATGGAGCTGCCTCTGTCGCTGGAGCTAAACTGGGAGGTGAAATCTCTACACRAAGGAAGCTGGGACCAGCTCAGGGCTTGGACCAACACCTTGAGACAGATGGTGCAGAGTAAGACCTGGGGATGTGGGAAGTGGTGAGGGCACAGCTCAGGCCTGCTTCAGTAGATGTCATCTCTGCCCTGCGCCCCATCCAGCACCAAGGCTGCTACGCACCTTCTCGTTTCATCTTCTCATTGCATCTGCTCACTGCACCTTCTCAGCAAGAGCCCTCTCTTATGGAGCAGCTGCCAACAGCCACCAAAGGAAATATCAGAGGTTTTCCCTGTCAGTGTAGTGCTGGCTCCAGGAAAAAGAGCCAAGTACCCCAGGGTAGCAGGTGTGACAGACGAGTGAGTCATTTCACTCACAGCTTCACGCATAGAGGCTCCAACGGGCATGAAACCTCACAGAGAATACGGCTGAGAGAATAATTTATCCAGTTATATAATGAAGAGATTCAGACTGTTTCTTGAGAAACTGTTGATCTAAAAACAACACCAAGCAAAGGATGCTGCTGCCAGTGCTCGACACGCCACAGCTGGTGTCACAGCATGTGACATCCTCCTCGCAGCCCCAGCTTGGATTCCTTTGATTTAGCAAGAGACTTGCCTCTCATCTAAACACAAAAATGCACAGAGAACTGAAGACCGACAGCTCCAGCCAACCAGAAAAATATGACTTTTTAATAAATCTTAATTGTTGATATGGGATGCAAGGTTGCATACTTGACTCAGCAATACTGATGGGGTCATATCGCAGCAGCCTTACACGCTTCCTGTTTGGTTTTAAAACATCGCACTAGCTACACTAAACTAGCTACATTAACAGCTTCTTAAAATTATACCTGAGTTAACATAAGTGGGTATATGCCCATACATATCTCTTTTCTATATATATACACCTTTAAGTAGCTCAGCAGCTCCTTATAAAAAGAAACACTACTACTGTGAGCAACATCTCCACATTCTGGGCTGCTACGAAGGTTTCTGGGAGCAGCACGCAGAGATCTTTGCCTTGATGGCGCCGTCTCACCCCACCCTGAGCTGGCCGTGATGAGGAGCCCCACGGCAGCAGGTCAACAGCCTCAGCTGAAGGAGTTTGTTCCAGCTGGCCTTAGCTCCAGAGACCAAATGGATCCAGAGAAGGSTGTGGACTTCAGGTGATTCCTCCCGCCAAGTCCCTGGACCTATTAATGCGTCAGCGTGTAGGGACTTGGACTCCCCATGGCCCCATCAAAGACGCTATATGGGACAAGGTGCTTCTGCCTCTGAGGACGCCAGCCTGGGGCCTCCTGGCAGCAGGTCCCACAGGGTCCGTCTCAGGCCGTGCTGCTTCTGGCTGAGCAACAGAGGCTATTGCTGCTCCTGCTGCCTGTACCCCGCCATGCTGTGGTGTTTCTGCTGGGTGTTTTGGAAGTGTGTGTCACAGCCTGGTGGTGATCCCCTCTGCTCCGATGTGTGACACCCTCAGCCTTCCCTCCTCCTCCCCTGCCTAACCACCATGGCTCTTTCAAGGAACGTCGCCTACTTCCCCTTGCTGTAAATGGAGGACACCACTCTGCCAGTAGACCCGCTACCACCATCCATCCCTGACACCACCAAGGCAAACTCAAGGCCTTCCRTGGAGCCCCTTGGAAGGAAGGGGCTTAGCAAGAACCATAGTGCAGCTATTAATAGGTCTTCATGTCAACGTAGCTGAGCGTGGGTGCACTGACAGCAAAGCAAACGTGCCCTCTCAAGAACGATTTTGAGAAGATGTGCTTCAATTGGCTCTGCATCGCTGCTCATGCATTGCGTGGGCTGCAGGAAGGAAAAATAATCCCACGGGTGCTCAAGAGTCATCCAAACCCATTTACTTTAAAGATCTGTTTCAAAGGCGCAGCAAGCGCTATGAGCTTTGGCTTCAGCGTGTCCTTCGCTAGCTCCTGTGCTCACTAGAGAGGAATGTGCAAGCACGGGAGCTGGCAGGGATAGGGCAACACCTCCCTGCCGCCTGTCCCTCCACTCCCTCCGGTGCTATTGGCCTCACCTATGCTTCAGTTTAATCCATGAGTTATGGGAAAACACAATGGGGCAAAGGGGTGCAGAGTTGCTGCAGTAGTTTGAATTTCAGCTTTTGTGCAAGGTGACTCCTTCCCCCTCCTTTCCTGGAAGCTCATCTGACCTGTTGTCAGTCATCAGCAAACTGCTGAGGGCCCTTTCCAGGCCTGATGAGGATGGTTCCACCCCAGCATGCTCATCTTCTTGGGTAGTTTCATCCTCATGGCGACAGAACAAGCCCTTTTCTGGATTGTAGAAGCAGATTCTTCTACTTTGCTCTCTCAGGCCATCTTGTGAGGGATGTTTTTACCCTGAAAGTTCACTGATGGACCTCTCTGCTCCGTTAGCTGGGAAAGACCATGAAGCAGAATCCCCTTTTCTCAAATGTTTCTAGGAAAAAGAGGGCTGCAATGCCATGAGGACATCAATCTGGCCAAGGGGACGGAGTCCTGAAGTCACTTTATCAGCATGCCAGATCAGGGACAGCTTTACATATCTTCAGATGCGAAGAGCAAACCCCGTGCTTATGCTCCAGGGCCATCGTTACATTTGCCTGGGAAGCCACTAGAGCTCCCAGCTGAACTCTCCGACCTGGCTTTTAAGCAAATGCTTTCTTTAAATACGTATAAAGCAACCCTGGAGATGGATGGATGGATGGATGGATGGATGGATGGATGGATGGATGGATCGTGGTAAAGGATGTATGTTATGCAGGCATAGTGGTTTTGCACCCTATCTAGAATGGGCATGCAGAAAGAACAGAGAGCACTAGAAGAGGCTCTCACATCAATCAGGAACAGTGTCAACTTGGAGAAATTTTGGTCATTAAACATACAAACCAGTTGTATAAAATTGCCCTTTTTAGTCCAAAAAGGTCAAGTGCTGAGCTCTTCCTCCAACGCGTCTTTCTCTGAACATTTCAATTTCTATCAGTGTCGAGCCCTCCCTCACCGACCCCTTCCCCTCTCTCAAGCAACCTCTTCTTCTGGTGCCACCTCCGTGGGGTTGGCAGATTCCCCCTGAGCACTCAGCTCACTTTGTCCCTGCCCCTTTTCTTCAGTGACTAATGTAAGGGATAATTTTCATAGCAGAGACAGAGAGATGCGGTCATGTGCCTGCCTCCCTCTTCCTACAGAGGGAGGGAAGAGCGCAGCTGGGCCTGGATGACTCACGTTGTGGAAGCCAGGATGGATGACACCCACCACACGCACCCCACACATCTCTGCTGCYGACTCCACTGACCCATCTCGGAGTGTCTTCATGATGGATTGGGCAGCAGGACAGTTCCTCTCACCACACAGGGCAGGGATGCTGCAGGAGATCAGAGCTTGGCTGTAGTGCCTTCCAGCTGAGAAAGAGGGGCCAGGAGGCCTGGTCCCAGGAACAGTCCCAGGGTCCGGGTCCTTGGATGCACAAAGAACCATGGAGAGGAAAAACAATACCTTTGGAAGCAAAATCACTGTAATTATTGGCTTAAGTGGGGTGGGAAAGGAGCAGAGAGGGTTAACGGGTCTGATGGGTTTAGAGAAGGTCAGATTTTGAACAAGAATTCCAAGTTCCTCAAGGGAAATAAACTTGAGGTAAGGAAGGATAACGGGKCCAAGATGAGTTTAAAGCAGATTAATTGCTCTGTTATTAAAGCAAGAAAGCCCAGAATCAAGTATGGTGCTAACCACAGTCACCATGGAGTGGAGAGGCCCAGGAGAGGAGAGAGGTCCTCAAGGCAACCCACCTCCTCCCGATGTGCTCTGTGAAATGTCCTCTGCATGGCTGCGCACACCAGCTGGAAGAAGATCCGTAGGTCCTGGACAGGAAATCCTCATGTGAGGAATTGCAGGAGGGAAATATTGAGTGAGAAGAGTTAGTGGGCTGAAAATCAGGAACGTGTGAGCTTTAACACCTGTCCCTGCTCCTCTGCCTTGCGTCGCTCTGGAGAAAGGCACTTCTTCTGTCTCAGCTGAATTTCATTCATTCTTTTYAAGCAGAAAAGGTATCTATCAAATAAGATACATTAACTTTCTCCTGTGTATGGACAGTTGGTAAACGTTGAAAGAGAATATTCTTCAGCACAAGTATTGCAAAAAAAATAAGGTAGTTGGGTCAAATTGATGTTATACATGCACTCAAACAAGATGAAATCAGTAAAGCTCTAAAATGCCTGAGATTCCTGTGGTGTAGAATTACAACTTCAATCTATTTGGTGCCTAATTACATGGGTAATGCATAGAGATTAACACCTGCTTTTTAAAGAAGTGGCTCATAGAGAACCAAAACAATGTGGAGGTTAAAGGGAAATATTAAGAGAAAGAATTCATGGATGGGGTACAGAAAGAGCTACACCCACAGCACTCGGTGACGTGATCCTGGTTGGTCTGCTGACARCTTCGCCAGATATAACTCATTACAAGTCTGGGGAGAAACTCAGAAAAGCTTCTTTCAAGAAGCACTGCTAGTCTTGCAAAGTCCATCTTAAAGTTAACACACGCTGGGTAAGACCGGAAAACCAGCGGTGAGGAACAACCCCGGACCGCTCTCCTGAGAGAAGGATCCTGATGACCTAATGGGTTTTTTCCAGGTCTGTGATTCAGCACATCTCAGGAATAAAACAGCACCAGCCCTCAGGAAGCGTGGCTCTGAAAATAGCTGCAAAACGCCACCTCCAACTGCCCCACAAAGACTGCGGCGAGAGTGACAACGCTGCCGGGGGTGGATAACCTCGGAAATAGCCTCGGCTTTTGAAATCAGAGCTGCAGGCACCTTGCAAGAAGGATGCTCTTCTGTAGTTTCAAATATAGATAGGAGCAGATGGAGAATTCTTACATCACCCGTGTGGTTTTTTTTAACAGGTAAGAGGCATAGACAGGAAAACTGCTAATTAACAGCTAACAGAGAGCTGCTCTACAGTGACTTTTTTAAAAAGAYGTCCCTACATCTGAAGAACAGGGATGCTACTGAGATGTGCAAGGTTATCAGCTCTGAGCACGCAGCTCGTGAGCTTCTTTTTCCCAGTGTAAAAATCCTAGAGTGGGCTACAACATAAACAGCCAAGCTGAGCTTGAGCGGATTTACAGGGCACATATGCTCTTTTTTTTAGGGTTAGCGGATAAGAAATATTCCTGCTGCATTCATAGAGGCTATTTTACTGGAATTAGTGGGTTTAAAAAAAAATAATGAAATAACACAATTTGTGTGGGTCATAAGCAAAATTCGATTACTCTCTGTASATGGAGGCAACAGCACTCATGCGCTGCAAAGAGGTACCCTCCTATGATGCAGCTCAGAGCTGGTCATGCAAACAATTCAATTGAATCTAATGGCTTTACTTTTGTAAAGATCTGCAGAGAGTCTTCCCATCTGCAAAGAGGAAACTTGGAAATGGTGAGTGATGAGTTCTCATAACTAGCGTCACTTATGCCCGGATAAAACCAGGTCGTTAGGATCAATAAGGGTTGCAGGCATGCTGCTAAACGCTACGCGTGTCCTAGTTATGCTAAAAGGGAGCCTTASGAGCTCAGGCAACGTTAATGTTATGCTTAAATCCATACGGGAGTTCCAACTTGTTGAAAGCATGAAAAGCACTATGCCTGATTCATCTCTGCTCCCAGCAATCTGAATTCTGTCCCACTGTACCATTACGCAGCCAGCATCATTAAAGCACTGTAAAGTGTTTGTGGGCTCATTAATTTTTAAAAGGTAGGKKKTTTTTTTCTTTTATCTTTCTAATTAGCACTGSCATACTCTCATCGCCCATGCGTCCGAGTGTCTGGTTGGTACCAGACACTCGTTTTCTCCTAAAGGCAACAGGAACYGCAGATGCCCAACATCTTGTATGAAGGCAGAGAGTTGCATAATAATTTCAAAAGCAAGATTTGCCATCAATATACCCTGTAACTGGCTTCAGATCAAAAAAAGAAAAGGATATTCTGATATTTAGCATCAGCATCAAAGCAAAAAGAAAGCAAGCAAGGCCCTCCAATGATGCGTGTTGTCCGAACTCCAACATTAGGGACCTGCAGACTTCATTAACTGATGCACTGATGCATAGCCCCAAATTTTTAAAAGAGGAGGAAAAAAGATCAGAAAACGCTAGAGATGCAGCACAACATTTCCAGCACGTAAAGCAACTCCACTGAGATCTTGCTGACTTCAATGTATGCACCACTTCCCTCATTATTTTGCTTTTAAGTTAGAAGTGAAACGAGGTTCATTGCTTACATGCCTAAATGCCCACAACCAACAGGACTAAGAAAGTTTCTAAGATCTGAAAACAGGAAAAAGATTTCAGACAGTGTTTCCRTGGGGGACAGTCTCCCCCACTGACCCACAGCTTGCCCTCTATTCGCTTTTTCCTATCCCATCTGCAGGGATGCTCATCCTGGCTAAAAACATGGCAAACGCCTCTGCCTGTGCAGCTAAACACTCCATTGCTCTCAAGTCTCTCTTTGTGAGATAAGTTCAAAACTCACTTTAACTTTTTCTCCTCCTTTAACAGCTCCTTATACTCTGGCACATGAAGAATGCTGGTCCCTGTCCTTTGTAATCAGGATCAGGCCCCCTATTTGCAGAATAAAAAGCACTAACTGGAGAAGTCCAGGTGGGAGAGGAAGGAAGCTGCTGGCAGAGGCAAGCAGAGTATCTGTATGTGCAGGGGAGAGAGCGTCTCCTCCCAGGATTCAGCTACATGCACTCGGGTAGCATTAATTTTAAGAACACTAAAGCTCCGCTATAGCAGACCATGAAGGAAAAGGTGCTATTCCTCTTTGGGCTGCATCTTAGCTCTTATCTACACAGCATGGATACTTCTATCACAAAATACTCCGTATTTCAGGCATTTCTTGTAATACACTGACACCACAGGCACCTTTTTCTGTCTTGTCTTCATCTCAATACGATGCACCACCGTAATTTCTTTTTCCGATAGCTTTACCTTATGGAACAAAAAAGGGAGCCCCCTTCCCGCACTGAGCGAGGCTGCTGTTGAGCCTTCACACTTCATTTCCAATGAATCTTGTGCTATAGCAGAGATAACMGAGTCACTCAAATGATTTTAAGTCTTGCCCATTTATAAATATCATAAAATGCTTCGCCTATGGTGTAGGAAGGGCAACAAAAGCACATTGGGCACAATGTGAACCAGGTCCCACCACAAGCTGTGCTCCCATTCCGTGCCTCTCCAACGCTTCCAGTCGGCCTTCTGAGCGTGCAGCGATTCCTGCCCAGGAGATGTCAGTCCAGCGGGCTCCGTTGCCTCCTCATGGTCCTTCGGCATCTGTGTAGTCCTTGCAGTGTCAGTGAAGTCACCACCAGTTTTCACTGGGCTCCTCCGAGCGAAGGAGCAGATGCTTCACGAAGCCCTTACAGAGGCAGGTTAGGGACAGCAGCACGGTACCTAACGGCATCRGTAAAATTCAAGCATGCAGCGGGTGATGTCCCTGGCATATTTACTTGTGTCGCATTAGGAGGCAGAGCGTCTGCTCTCCTAAGCAGTCGTTTCGTCAAGAGCCTCTACGCTGCCAGCGCTGACCACGCTGCTGCCCACAGGGCGGTTTTCCTGGCAAAAACACAAGTGGGAACGAGGCAAGACTGCGCTGCATGCCACACTGACCCTCGTGCTCCCCGGGCACACCTGCTCTGAGGGTGAAGGTGGAGCATCCAGGCTGCGCTTCAGCTCGACTTGGACCTCTGCAGCTCAGCCGCACGACGGGCRGCTCACGCAATAGAACTGCTCAGCACAATCCTTGTAGCACGGAGCTGGTTGAAAAGCCTCCCCCTTCCTCCTCTCATCCCAGATTACAAATGAGCTGCCGTGCTCGCGTGCATATAACCACATTCAGATGGCTTGCAAAGGCAAAGATTGATTCAGACAGAAAACATGGGTCTGGTCAAGAAAGAAACTGGATCGGGATTTCTCTGTATTACCTACATATTCATACTAAACTACCGTTTTTCCAAGCTTGTGAAAAAAGCACATTTAAAAGGCAAATGTGCAAAAGTCTTGCACATTTATGAAAATTACAGAAAGCTTTTCATATGGTGTAGGAACAGTAACAAAAACAAATTCAAAAAGCAGGAWTACAGCAGGAATCAAAGTTCAATAAAGAGCACAAAGGCTGCAATGGGACACAGTGGCCCTCTCCGAAGGGGACTTTGCAGTCTCACAAGCAGAGGCACTCCACGTGACACTTAAGCATTGCTTTTAATTGCCTCCTAACAAGGTGATGGTGTCTAGCACCGGCCAGGAAGAACCGAGGCTGGAATTAAGCCATGCTGGCAAGGTCAGAATTGCTACAGAATCCCTATTTTTCCGTGGTGGGCAGGATATTGCATTAGTCAGCATGAAAAGCTGCTCCTGGGGCGCAGCCTGGCGCTGGTTCRGACTGGAGCAGGGGGCTGAGTGCCACCTGCTGGGCTGCTCTATCAGCTCCTTCCCGCTGCGGCTGGAGAGCGGAAACCTCCGAGCGTGGATAACCCATCCCTGCCTAGACCACTGGCTTAGGCATGGCCTCAAGGCAACATTTTAGTCCTGCAATGCTAATTGTAGCATCATATTATAACCCACCTGGATGTAACTCTGTGCTACCGTGCTCCAGGCGTCCCTGCTGGAGCAGGAGGTTGGACTAGATGATCTCTAGAAGTCCCAACCTCAACCATTTCTGTGATGCTGCGTAACTATGTGCCAGCTAAGGAATACAACAGCAAGGAGGCAGCAGCTCAGGTTCTCCAAGATTTCTGCTGCTGGAAAAGTTGCACCCTACCGCAGCGTGGCACTCTTGYCAGCAGTGTAAATCAGACTTTATGGCTAGCTGTGCTGTCTGACTATAGTTCCCTGCTACGCCTGAAGAGGAGGAAGATCTAGARCTGGCTGGAGAGACAGGCATGAGGAGAAAACCAAACAACAGAATCCTTGGAGACCCTGGAGAGGCTTCACCGAGCCTCAGGGCTGCCGAATTCCAAGAGGATACAAAAAGAAAAACCCCCAAAAGTTAACAGAAAAGGTTTATTGCTTAGAGCTGCCTCTGGCCGTGCGCAGGGCTGGCAGGAGGGCYGGGCAGGATCATTCTGCCAGCTCGTCTCTCACCAGCGCAGGGAACCGCCTGCCGCCTTCACAGAGCTCAGTGTAAAGGGCCCGATACAGCTGGGGCGCCGAAGCCTCCGCGTCAAGTCTGGGCTCCAGAGCAGGCAGCAGCTCGGCCATCAGGACCTGAAGTAAAGGAGACATGTCACCAGGGCAGAGCCAGAGCCCTGTTTGTAAAGGCTCTAATGAAGTAAAGAGGTTGCATAAAGAAGTTAGATCTAAGCAACAGAGTATGAGTAATAAGATGCTAATTGGCAGACGATGGCTTTCTTTTGTCATGCTCAACAATAGCTGCATTGTTCGGCTTGCTCTCTAAAATACACCAGCAGCCACTCAAGGTATTCCTGAGCACGAATAGCAGGGCTTTTCTGAAAACACTCTTACTGCAGGAAGGGCCCAGTGCTGGCAGGATGATGGCAGACATGCACCAAGGTGCCACTTGGAGCAGTTCTGTAAGCACACAGGGTACAGCTTTACCCAGGACTTCTCAGATGTGTGAGCAGTCAGCTCCAACCTRTCCAGAATAAAGCTGCAGCCCTGCCTGGCAGCACAGCTTACTGGGGATGGTCAAACTGCCCCCATTCCCTGTCCTCTGCCCTGCTCAGCCTGCTTTGCAATGTCAGTCCATGCTCTCCAAGGACTCACGGGCCTGTCTCAGCAGAAGTGACAGCTCAAAGCTCTAGGACCATGACCTCGAGCACAAGAGATCCCACGCTGAGCAGAAGAGAACAAGTCTTTAGTTCGCCAGTCTTGATTTAACCCTCAGAAATGTCACACTTTGGAAACACCTTTAAGACCTAAAGAGCTACCTAAGGGGAAAATAGGCACACGCAGTGCTACACAGCTCCTTTTCCTAAGGCAAAGCCCTTCACCAACCTAGTCTGCCCCAATGCATAGGAATAGGGGTAAACTGACCTTCACCATGAGAGAGAGGCTAAGAATCACCAGGATTTTAGGTTCTTGGCATTCCTCTGCAGAGAGGCAATGGACAAGCCTGGCTCAGAAGTCTACGAGTTATTCCAAAGCCAGGAGATATATCCCACAGCAAGGCCATTCACTTTACTCCTCCCAAGAATTTCACCCACCTTGCAGAGTCTGCACAGAGCAACTTCAAGAATTCTGAGCTTGCCCAGGTACAAAGGACCTGTCTGCAGACACGTGTGGAAGGAAYAGGGCCAGTTGGGGGGTATAGTGCTAAAAGTCCATTGCTTGTCTACAAACAGGACACCTTCTGCTAGAGGGAGGACTGCAGTCAGATACCAGTAATTCTTCCTGGGTTTGTAAATTGTTATTCCAGTGCCTTTTTCCATCAGTTAGGTCAACGGCAGAGGGTAGATCACAGGCAGAGGGTGGATGTGATTTCACAGATCATCTCTACCCTTTAATGTTTGTAGTTTGAGAAGAGCAAGTGATCCCTGTGCAGCAAACACCCTGCTCAGGCTAGTGAAGAGACTGACCTCCTATCATGTCCTTACAGTCCTTCTTGGAAAGGTAAAGATTAGCAGCACAACATGGTCAACGGGAGATTAAAAAGACAGGAACAGACAGCAGAGAGACTGACTAGTCAAAGAGGTCAAGCAGAAGAAGAGGAGAGAGTGGCTGCCCTCGTAGGACTGAAACAAGCTGTTAAAAGGGATCTCTAGGCAGCAGCAATAACCTCTGCCACTGCCAAACTCCACAAGAGCAGCCAAAATACGATGGGATTTTCCTAGCCTCAATCAGTCAGAAAACAAAGATTAGAAGCACGCTTTAATTCACTTGGAAGTGAACTCAGACTATGCAGGAGCAGGTCAGACATTCAAAGCCATCTGCTCTGGCATTAAGTCAGTCCATTTTCCACTAAGTGAGGCACTGATAGGTTTTGGACATGAGACATAAACACAAATCMCCATTGGGAGAGTCTGGTAGACTGTGGCTTCCCCATCAAGCTGCCAGCTGCTGCACCACAGCCACCCATCTCCACCTCTGCTCAGCAGCTCTAATGCCTTTAGCTCACCTTTTGCATGGCAATCTCCTGGTTCAGCCTTGCCACTTGCAACTTCAGCGCAAACAGGTCCCTCAGCTCCTGGAAACTGGAGTAACAGAGGAGAGGTGCAGCTAACACACTKGTCTGGCCACACGTCAGGTCCTTGGGAGGAACATAAGCTGGAGAGCAGCTTCCTGCATCCCCAGCAGCGCAGTCGGGACACAGCCTCATCTGGGACTCCGTAGCTGCCAGGGTGGAAGAATTGGGAGAAGGCAGCAGTACGTGAGTTAGACCTGCACTTCCAGAATCTGGGATCTACCTACTGTCCCTACAAATGAATGATCATCAGCATTATATTAGTTGGAGCAAGCCCTGCCACATAGCTCAACCAGGACATATTAAACCATAGCATGCACATCGCCCAGCTCTCAAAACAGTTGAGGTTGAAACGGACCTTTGCAGATCACCTAGTTCAAGCCCGGAAGGTCTTTGAATACCTTCAAGGATCAAGTTTTCACAGCCTATCTGGGCAACATGTGTGAGAGCTCGGCCACTCTCACAGTAAAACAGGTGTTTTCTTACACTCAGAGAGAAATTCCTGCATTTCAGCTTGTGCCCATTGCTCCCCATCCTGTCACTGGGCATCACTGAAAAGAGTCTGGCCCTGTCTTCTTTACACTCTCCCCTCAGGTATTTATAGATGCTGATGGCATCCCTCCCCAAACCTTGTTTTCTTTAGGCAACCCCCACCCCYGGGGTCCACTGCTCGTTCCTGGCCTCCCAAAGGGCTTGGTGTGACTGATCTCAACCTCTGAACGCAGCCGTTGGACCCKTGTGTCCTGCTGAAAGCCCCTCCTGAACACAGGCAGGCCAACAGACACCACGGCCTCACATCTCACCACGCTCAGATGTGACTAAGAAAACAGGGACTGACCTCACCTTCTCGCAGACACTGCAGCTTCTGTAGGCACTGGGATGTTATGGTTTGCAAAGCTTCCAGGGTTAGGAGGCTCTCATACTCTTGCTGCAGAGTTGGATGCTCTAGGAGAGAAGCATAGAGAAAAGCTAGCAGACTACTGGAATACTGAATGCTGAGAATACTGATATTCTCCCCCAAAACATCAGCTTCTAGGGCAAACTTGGCTTAACCAGCCCTTATTTGGGGCAGAGAAGGTTCCTGCTATCCCTTGTGTCCCACACGTACCAGGAACACAAGACAAATATGTAGTTGAACCTCCTGGAATCATCTTATTTCTCCCTACCTTTATTTTTATTTCTCTTTACCTGCCTGCTCAGCTTCCACCAATGGGCTCAGAAGGGAGGGGATGTCCTGCAGGACCTTTATCTCCTCCTCTATCTCTGCAGGACTGAAGGCTGGCAGCGGTGAACAAAACTCAAACAGCAGAAGCTTAAGGAAGATTTCACAGCACCAACATGGAATAACATAGCAAGATTACTGCAGTAAGCGTTGTGTGGCGTGCTCTTCGAGGGCACGGCGAGCTGAGAAAGGATACGGTTGTCTGGATTCGCTCTATAAAACGSTTCCTTGCAGCTCCTGCATCTGATCTGGTCTGACAGAGACGATATCTCTCCCATGCCCTTAAAATTCAAGAGGAGCAGGGAGCAGAGGAATTAGCTTTTGGTGGCAGATAGTGCTCAAAATGAGCTGGCATACACTGATGTGACATCCAAAGCTTCAAATACAATCATCTTCCTCACCCCTTTCTTATACTAGGAAAAAAAAAGTTGTTTATCAGCTATTCCCCCCTGGTTTCAGCAACCAGTATTAAATCAACAAGGACATCCTGCAGAAAGCATCAGCTACTGCAAAACACCTATGCTTCTTCTCTCCAGTTGTTTGGAGGGGAAGGATTCAAAGCCATCGCAAGAGACAAGGATGTTCTACAAACGAACCAAAGTGTGACCTTCCAGCACGCAGTGGCTCTGTGGGAAACAACCTCTATTATGCTTTTCGATAACAAAGTTTTCAGGGAAGCAGTTTACATTTCTGTGTATCTACTATGTTAGTAAACGTACATATAAAGGAGCTACCATGGTAGAGAAGATACAGGACAAATTCTTATCCCAGCTTTCAGCCATTCCTTCATACCTCCTCGAGACTCATCTTTAATCCCTGTATTAGGGCACTGTGATATGTTTGGCGAGCAGTACAATAGCAATGTATCAGTAACAGAGGCTTTATACAACACAGGGGTTTAAGGACAGCATTAAGACTAAGCTGGCCAGAATCTCAGATAAGAGTCCATTTTTAAATTAGATACCACGTAAATAAGGGTGAGATACAAGAAGTGCATTTCATTTACGAAGGTCTGCATCAGCACTGCTGCCCTGTCCTCATGTCATCCATTTCTTAAAAAAACTTCTTTAAAGCACCAGTGCCTTTCAGCCATTCTCCCCAAACCTTCCATGGCAAATAAGAGACATCAGGAAGAAGTTTAAAATCGTTACACGGTCCACGACTGTCTAACCTAGGTGCCCATGTGTCTTTTCTCCATTACGATGCATCCCTTAAATCACGATAGATGGGCTCAGTGTATAAGGGGAAATTAAGAGAACCAAGTCTTTATGTCTTGCTAAAGGGCAACTAATAAATTGGTGTTTAAGTAGCAGTTCTCTAGAGGAGGAGGAATTCTGGAGGACGCCACAAGGAGCTACAACTAAATTCAACGTTTAAACTCAGGAATCTGGAGAAGCCCCAGCAACAAAACTACTGTGCTGTGGCAAGATCTTCCATCCATGCAGACTCCCTCCTCACTGGTAACTCCTCCTTAGGCAGAGAGTAGCTATGGAGAGGACTGGCTAAGCTGCGCTTACCTGGAGTTCCTGGAATAGGCTTTCCTGTAGGGAAGGGGAAGCTTCAGCCGGGATCTGCAAAACAGGAGACTCATCAATGCTGACTGCCAGAGGTTGGCGAAGCCTCACCTTCAAGTAGAGAAAATGACATTTTGTTTCAGTTTTGCATTGATTTAGTTGTTATGGAAGACTTCAACAACCCTGGAGATCGAACCCTCCACTGTCTTCATCATGTGCATGATGAAGGGGAACTACTCTCGTACCCTGGTCATTCATTTCACAAATGTCACTGAGTTCTCTTGGAAGAGCATTTACATCTGCCACCAGCAGCCAGAGGTTCATCCAAAGGCACGGAAGCATTAGCTGGAACAAAACCCAGAAAAAGCCAAGTACAGGGCTGCAACACCTAGGAAAGGGACATCTTAACCCAGCGCAGAATCAACCCTAACTTGCACGGCAAGGACATGTGGGCTGCACTATCTAACTAGAGTTACACGCAAACTACGAAGGCAGGGCAACAGTCAGGGCTTGAGGTAAGTAAACATTTGAATGCAGATTCTTGTCTCCCAAGCAACTGTCACTTGGCGCCCTGGGCCTGCTCCAAGGGCACGTACACAGAGTTAACTTCCCTCTTCACCAGTACAAGAGTTGCTTATGGCAGCTCCAGAACCACTTCTCTAGGCACAGATGTATCTCAGGTCTGAACTTCATTGTTTCTTTAAAGTGAAGAATATTTAGAAACGAATACAGAAATTGTTTGAACAATGCAGACTGCTCTGAAGGCAAAACCAGGCTTCTAAGTATTATTTWRGTATTTTTCTACAAAGCATCCCAGTAACATGAACTTTCTAATTACACTGTTCCAAGCGTAATCGCTTTTCAGTCAGTACTGAGCTTTAATATATTCCTAGAACAGTCACAGCAGATTATGACATATCCAAAGTCCGAAACAAAAGACTTTGCAAGTCCTACCATCTAACAGCGAGCCCTTATGATGGAAATACTCAGTAAAGGATCCTACACCTGGGAAGGTCTGAGGAGCACTGAAACCAAACCACCCTCTGCAGAGCAGCAGGAGAGAGGTCACCCCTTGCAGATGCACAGGTCTACAGTGAAGCTCAGGACTCACCCCTTCTCCTGGAGGGCGTCTGTCTGAGGTGGCCTGTTCCATCCTGACGCATCTTCMGCTGTATCCTCCTCCTCCTCTCTGCCGGACTGTCCCAGGGAACCCAAACCAGCAGCCACCGCGTCCTCCTGCCCCACTGAATCCCCTGCAGAGGCACTCTGCTGCTCGAGGAGGCCACGTGTGGACAAGCCGGCTGGTTTGGGGGATTCAGCTGCAGCACAGGCTTCTCCGTTCCTGGCGCTGACCGCTACCCTATGCCTCCTTGCTTGTTTGGAAGCCACCACAGCTTTTGAAGGGGTCTTCCCGGCTGCGCTAGGAGCTCGAGAGAGACGTCGGGATGGGGCTTTCCTGTGTGTTTTATTCACCTCTGGATCAGTCCTATAAGGGGCTCTTAGCAGGTGCTTCTTGGAAGAGGAAAGCTCTCTGCTTACAGCTCTGCCCTGCGTGGCCACAGGCGCGCTCTCACCCGGGATGGGCGCTTGCCGCCCCGCAGCACTTCGGGGAGCAGGTCCCGCACCGGCCGCTTTCCCTGCTCCGTCTCCCGGGGCTTGCAGGGCAGTTTTGGGGACGCCGCTCCTGACTGTCAGCGCCCTCTCCAAGGCCCTGGTGAGCAGCTCCAGCTCCTGCAGCTCCCGGCGCGACGGCCCGTGCTCTGCAAGGGGCCCGTGCYCTGCAAGGGACCCGTGCCCTGCAAGGGGCCGTGCGGCGGTGCGAGGCGCGGCCGGGGCGCTCCCCACCCGCCACCTCGGCCGCCTGGCCCGGCCCGGCTCGGGCGGGCGCGACA